>NW_027296921.1:0-3858 GCF_016086655.4 Lepeophtheirus salmonis | reverse complement strand
TAAGAAAAGGTGAAGAAGTGAAACATGTGGAAGAAAATAGCAATACTCATGAACTCCCCGCTCCCTGTATGTACTATCATATTAATAATGCGTTTTTACAGGTATGGGTAGGTCAGCGTTATTTAGCCATTAGTAAACATTTAATCTATTTACATTTCCTCGGCTTTTCGTCCTTCAATTGTTCAATCTGAACATTCTTTAGCTAGCTACATGCCAACGTTGAGGACGGAATGGCTGAGAGACAATCATTTATTTTACATATTTGTCTGTATTTAACCAATACTTATGTTGTAATTGTGAATTTTTAAAAAACAAACATGTGAAATATGTAATTTCTTAATCTTGAACAAATTATAGTGGTTAAATTTTTTTATGAACCACTTTGTGAGCATTGCAAGAGTAAGCAGAGTAAAAATAAATTATATAAGGAATGATCGGGGACATATTTATTCGTTATTGAATATAAAGACGATAAAAAGTTTAATATTGTTTTTCTTAAACCGATTACTTCCTTATTTCCTTAAAAGTCTATGTTTAAAGAGTGACATTTTTTAAGCATAATTATGATTCGATATGAAGTGGTAGAGCCTTTGTAATATAAAAATAATAGATACACATGTTAAGATTATTTTTTGTATTTATTCGAAATCTGTAAACTCTATCAGTTCCACAAAAGTTTTCGATGAAACAAGCTCATTTTCAAAAAATGTGTAAAGTCACGTTACCGTCCGATTTTACAATGAAAATAAAGTAATATTTTTCAATTTTTGTTTGTTTTTTGTAAATCGAAATATTTTAAATTTTATGACAAAGTTTATAAATTTAAAATACCTGTCTCAATACAAGTCTGAGCTTGTTGCGTACTTTAAAGTACGGTATGGAAGAAGTTCATGAAATCTTTAAAGATAGAAGCGCTTTTTAATAGTTATAAATGATCATCTTTAGGACTCAAGAAGCTCTGAACACATTGTCCTAATTATAATATGCTATAAAACGCAAATACAGTGGTGTTGACATGTTCGATGACACTGCAGATAATTATTTTACATTGAGAATAAGGAAATGATACTGAGTATTGTAAAACTGGTTCTTGAATGTTCAAATGGTGGAGGCTTGGTGTTTTTATAAGAAAGTTGAACAATGATAACTGCTGTCAAAATGCCAAGTTGTATTTATCAGAGCTGCTTCTCATTGAGGACATTGATTCCTTATCATAATTACTCCAACATCATATCTTTTGCGCTATGATGGATGCTAACGTAATTGAATCGAAGTATGTATGTCAATTTGCAAATAAGTCGAAAAAACAAGAAAAATATACTTTTAGGTTTTAAAAAGGTGCTGTAGTTCTTCAGAAGCAGTGCTTATTACCATATAACACGGAAAAAATTAATAATTTTCATATTTTGTTATTAAATTAGTTCAAATAATGACAATTTATTTCATATTTGAATAGAAACTCAAGAAAAACAAATTTCATTTATTCACAGAAATTATTCTTTTAATTAGGTGGCCAGTACGTTCATGTAAAGAGCTAAAGTTTAAATTTTATTTTTTATTATCCATATTTAGGTTTAAAAAACATATCAAAGTATTAATGCTGAAATTCAAATGTAAGGGTTCGTTGGAAGTAATGGGTTAAAATTGTATGCTATTCTTAAATACATATTTTTATATATGTATAACATTTTCTTAAGAATTACAGAAAATTGCATCATGCTGTTTCCTTCACAGACATCAGTGTATACTTTAGCATGAAGAGAACATATAAATTTTTGAGACAAAATTCTTATTTAATTTATTTTTTATATATTTAAATAAAATTAATGATTATATTATTAACGAGTATTTTTTAGTAAAAAAAAGGGAATTCAATTGAAAAATGATATTTTTGTCATAACTTCGGAGTATCAACTAGAAAATTCCAATTTACAAAATATTCGATAACTGAAAATTTAGTTCAGAGTGAACTAATTATTGATAAATTTATAATTAGATACTGATAAAGTGATACTAAAGAATCAACTCCATTAAGTTCTCATTCAATCCGAAAAGGAAAAAGACGAGGACCCCTTTAAAGTGGCCACATAGACTATTATGGACAACATTTCTTTGCAAAACCACACAGACACATTTAAAGAGGCTGCAAGCGAAACGAAAAGAGTATCATCAAGCGTCTTTGGGATCCTATCCTTATACCAAAACAGATGTACTTGAAATACCGTATCTTGTCTCGGGTATTTTTCATAAAAGGGTTCTTCAAGGACAACCGGGCAATCTGAAATTAACGTAATCAAAAAAAGACAATAACACATAATTTCAGAGATTGCAGCAACGTAAAGTATATAACACACACGAAATTAATAATATACAAAGCCGAGATGTGGAGTCAAATCGGGTAGGAACCCATCAAACCACGAACTCATGTATAGTTTTGAGGGAGCTAACGATCTCGAGCTAGTGCCCTCGAAGGCTATAATCAAATTACAGTGTTCGTTGTCTGTAGCACAGTACCATAATTTTTTCCCCACGAGTTTGAATGGACAAGGTTGGCCGAGAAGAGAGAAGATTGATAGGGAGAGTGGAGAGAAATATTAAAACACGTTGTATAGATTTTTTTTTTTCGTCTTTTCTTTTATATATTTGGTTATAAGTTGTAAATATATGTTAATGAATACTTTTGAAAAAAGATATTTTATGATTGGGGGAGGCGGAAAGAGAAAAAAAGAAATTCTCACAAATCTTATAATACATAAATGTCTTTTGTTACACACACGCTAGCATTGTTGGGCTTTGCCTGATGTTTTTTTCTTGTTGTTATTTGTTTTCTTTGTAGTTTTTTGTAGTTATTGATATCATACTATAAGGAAATGTGTTCGTACGTTATATTCTTTTAATTATAATTTTAAATTGTTATTACAAACTGTATCTCATATATTTATGTTAAATAAAATAATATATTGATGTTAAATAATATAATGTATTCATTGGTTTAAAAAAATATAAATAACCATAATTAATGTTTGTTTCCAGTACTGTAAAGTTTATATTAGAAAAAAAGTATGTGAGATTTTTGTTTAGTATAAAATAAATTTTTGGAAATGTGAATTGAAAAATTAAAAAATTTTAACAAAATAAATGACAAATAACTTAATAATATTGTCCATTCTCATCTTTTCCTATAGAAAATATACAATAGTCTGAAAGGAAGTGTTGTTTTTGAGGAGCCAACAACATTAATATGTTCTGAAAACAACCAAATTATTTCCAAATTTTGCAATTTTTGAACAGGGTTTATTAAATTTGATTAATTTGTTCTCTTCAAGTCGTTCTTTTTGCTTGCCTTTTTCCCTTTTTTCAATTTAAGATATATATATTGCTACATATTTAATATTAACTGTTATCTCATATATCAAACTCAATCTCATCATAGTTAATGAATATATTTTTAGTACCAAAAGTTTGTTAAAAGTAATAAATATTTCATAGTAGTTGTTATTGAAAAATGGAATTATAATATTTTAACAAGGTTCAATTTGTTCTCCGATGCAAAAAATCAAAATTGCCCTTAGTAGTTGAATTTATATCTCTGGGGTAAAGTAATCATGTTATATGCAAACTTCTAATGACCTTTCTAGCTCCCTTATTTTTATTTTTGGTATAAAGGCTCAGAGATACAATGAAAGTATCCTTGTGTTTATATGTGTGCCACAAACTTTGACTTTAGAGTCTTTCTTTTTTTCAATTACGTTTTAGATTATAATACCTACAGGGTGTCCACGATAAATTGGAACTACTTTAAACAGAAGCCCTCTGCTATTTACAAGTCTCTAAACTACCCAAGACAACGGTATACTG
>NW_027296920.1:0-381 GCF_016086655.4 Lepeophtheirus salmonis | reverse complement strand
AACTCCCACGTACTTACTCAATACATACTTAGATAAATGAATGAAATAATTGTAATAACAGCTTTATTAAATAAACTTAATATGACGTGATGACTGATGAGCCAGGGCGTACTTTAGTCTCTATAGTGTTGCCTGGGTGATCTTTAACTACACACGCTCGTTGCTAAACATAATTTAAGGTAACAATCTATATTA
This sequence comes from Lepeophtheirus salmonis, assembly GCF_016086655.4. NCBI lineage: Eukaryota > Metazoa > Arthropoda > Copepoda > Siphonostomatoida > Caligidae > Lepeophtheirus > Lepeophtheirus salmonis. Next base: position 186 of record NW_027296920.1, on the reverse strand, counting down.
TTTTTCAATGTTATTTTTGAAAGACTTTTTCACAACAAATAGCAAGATTATTTGCAAAAGAACAGATTTAGATTTAATGAAATTGTATCAACTCACCGAATACTCAAATTGGATCTCATGGTCACAATTTTCATAATGGAACATCCCTTTAGATTTAAGGAAACAATATCTGATGTTAATATAAAT
>NW_027296919.1:0-1648 GCF_016086655.4 Lepeophtheirus salmonis | reverse complement strand
TAATAAAACTAACTTTCAGCATTTCAGCAAATCATTCTTATATTGACCAAACACAGTTTTTTTATTATAACAACATTGTTCTATGGATTCTCCCTGATAATTTGACGCCTCAAATTCCATCATTTTTTTTTTTTTGTCTTTGGAGTTATCAAAAAAAAAAAAACATATTTGGAAGTTTTAGGATCATTAATAACTGCCACAAAATTTCATTGTTCTAACGTTATTCCTTGATGGTGCTATAGAAGTAAATTTGAGTCTCTAAAAAATTTAGTAAAAATATTTTTTGTCAAAAGTCAACAAATTGGGTGTCAAAATTTGAGTCTTGATGCAGTGATTCCGAATATGTAATTGATTTTAAAATCAAATAACATTAACCGTAGTATTTGACGGAAAGAAGCTATCATTGCCGCTTAGGACAGCTACATTAATGATTCAGAGAGCTCAAATACTATTTATAATATTAATTTTGTTGAGATTCTATTGTTAAATAATAAATTATATCTTTTTGAAGTTTAAAATTCAAATTGTTCAGATTTTAAAGGACACTCGTTAAATGATATGAAATTGTGAAGCAGTAAGAGGCGAGATCCATTGAACATACCGTGACATTAAAGAAAGTATCAGGAAGCATGTGGATTGGATATCCAAGTGGAAAAATAAGTATACCTAGGAACGGGAAGGATGGATAGAATCGGATCCATCTATCTGATTGCTCCAGAGGAAAGATCAATCTAAATGAGTATGAATGAAATGTCTTTCCACGCAGTCCCCAGCTCTTCTCATCTCTCACATCTCTCCTACTAACTGCTAAGTAATGGAATTCAAAGTCATACCTACACGCGTCCCAAGGTTTTCTGAATCAGAAAGAAGGTATAGTCCCTCGTTATATATCCCCAGTTCCATCATATTGAAATACACAAAATATCAAACAAATGCAAAAGATGAAAGATAACTCAAGGATATATTTTCGAAAAATAATTGAGATTTCATATTTATATTAAAAGTATTAAGAATCCTCTTCTAAAAGTGATCAAGGCACATGTGTCCTCTTTTTTGGGAATCAAAAAATGGTCTACCTAATCTGGGATATAATCCGTAATCTAACTAACTGACAATTTTTTTGGATAATTAATTTGTTCAATTCGGTCAAAAGTGTGACTTGGAGTAAGAGTCCCCCTCTAAAACCTACCTTGATTACTTCAAGAGTAAGTCTGGTATCAAAATTAATATATATTCTATTTAATAGGGGCATTTATAGCTTTTAAATATGAATATGACGATAATTCAAAGGTCTTAAAGGCTCCTTAAAACTTTTAACTATCAGTTATAAATAAACATTGCATATATGTATTTTATATGGAGCCAAAGCACACACTAACTAATATTGATATTGCTTTCAAATTATATGATGGTCATTTTCTTCTTCTACAGACAATACAAAAATAGGTTCTTAATTAAATTTATTCTTTTTTCCAATTTATTGTCGTGAAATGATACAAAATCTTGATTAAATATAAGAAACACTGATAAAATATAATAATTGTGTTTTTATAGGGACAAATTAAAAATAAAAATAATTCGCAGTCGGTAGGATTCGAACCTACTCCCAGAGGGAATCTGATTTCTAGTCAGACGCCTTAACCACTCG
>NW_027296918.1:0-658 GCF_016086655.4 Lepeophtheirus salmonis | reverse complement strand
GCTGATATTCCCAACAATCAAACTCTAGATATGGTTGAGAACTGCTGTATTTTAAGACTTCAAGAAAAAACTACACCGTACCATTTCATCTCTTCAGATGTCCTATCGAGATGCCAGTAAAAGAATCATCAGAAGAAGACTTGTGGTGGAGAAGAAATGGTAACCAACCCATTCAATAAGGAGCACAGTATCGCCCATTGAATGGAACTCTGAGTTCAAAACCAAAACAAATTTTTAATTGCAAAGGATTCAGAGGATACAAAAAGATGAATAACTTCAAAAGTTACAAAACTACTTAAGGAATTCAATGCATACAAAGGGATGACAGAATTGTTGTATATGGAAGAATAATAGTCATTCCAATTGGACTCTGTAAGTCTATATTAAATACAAAGACAAACCAAAAAGCTTGTCAAACGATGTTTTGGCCAAAGATTTATAAGGACATAAAGAAAAAGTTAATTTGTGTAACCTATGTCAAAAATATCAGTAACCTCAAGCCAATGAAGACATATACAGAGTGTCCACGATAAATTGGAACTACTTTAGACTTCATCCAGATCCATAATGTGGATATTCGGGGTTAAATCATACAAATATAAAGGTTGCGTGAACAATACACTATAACTTCCACACAATTGTTCTGACAACAAACAAT
>NW_027296917.1:0-527 GCF_016086655.4 Lepeophtheirus salmonis | reverse complement strand
AGCCTGGATGACAGAAACATTCAAGGCGCAATGCTATTGTGGCATCTTCTGCAGGCCTTGGACCCAACGGGTACATAGATGTAATAGTCTAGGGGGTTAAGTCTGGGCTCTGCGGTGGCCAGAAGTACATGTTGGTAAGGAGCCAATACTGAGATTTTCTTTGCGGTGTACGCAGTTGCTCCCTCTTGTTGGATCACCCAAGTAGAATTGCCAACGATGGATTTGTTCCATGCAAAAACAGAGTGCGATAGGGAAATTTTCTACGTCATTATTTTTTTTTTTTGCACTAATTAAGGTTTCAGGTGACATCTCAAGCAATTTTTCGATACATGTGTTATTTTTTCCCGTATTATTTTGATTTGTGTTCCGCTCGTCAGCCAGTAACATCATCTGACCCCCTTGCTGTGACACTCATTCTTTTTATATAAAGTTTATTTCCTGTTCCTGTTGATCAGTTTTTGTTCCTTCCTTAATAAGTGATGTACACTATAATATTCTGATAAATAATTAATCCATAATCCTTTGTT
>NW_027296916.1:0-374 GCF_016086655.4 Lepeophtheirus salmonis | reverse complement strand
TTTTATACATATATGAAGTAAAAATTTAAATAAGAATTTTCTACTTTTCTTTATTTTTATTGAAAAAAATTATATTGGAACACTTTGACAGAAAGTTTGGATTGAGGATCAACATCGTAATACTTTTTATCAATGTCTTTGTTCATTTCCTTCTACCTTGTCAGAGCGGATTGTAGCTGATCTAATGACACGTTATGACAGCAAGCTGCTCTCCACCAAAACATTCTTCAAATTATAAGGGTTACCTTATTGATTTTAGGTTTGTGTTTTTCTAACATGCCCAAAAAATACAAGATTTCCATCACTATATATTCTCATTCTTTAATCATCTTCCCCTACCTGTTTTTTTTTTTTTTTTTATAATGGATTGTATT
>NW_027296915.1:0-986 GCF_016086655.4 Lepeophtheirus salmonis | reverse complement strand
TGCAATTTGAAGCTTTTTCATGAAATTCAAGTCAAATATGGCTTAAAATGACCATATTTTTCGAAAAAACTCCCAATTTACTGAATTTTACTAGAAATTCATCTTTTAATCATCAAATATAGCACTTTGAGGACCTATAAAGGCGTTTGAGCAAAGAAATATTGCAATTTGAAGCTTTTTTCATGAAATTCAAGTCAAATATGGCTTAAAATGACCATATTTTTCGAAAAAACTCCCAATTTACTGAATTTTACTAGAAATTCATCTTTTAATCATCAAATATAGCACTTTGAGGACCTATAAAGGCGTTTGAGCAAAGAAATATTGCAATTTGAAGCTTTTTTCATGAAATTCAAGTCAAATATGGCTTAAAATGACCATATTTTTCGAAAAAACTCCCAATTTACTGAATTTTACTAGAAATTCATCTTTTAATCATCAAATATAGCACTTTGAGGACCTATAAAGGCGTTTGAGCAAAGAAATATTGCAATTTGAAGCTTTTTTCATGAAATTCAAGTCAAATATGGCTTAAAATGACCATATTTTTCGAAAAAACTCCCAATTTACTGAATTTTACTAGAAATTCATCTTTTAATCATCAAATATAGCACTTTGAGGACCTATAAAGGCGTTTGAGCAAAGAAATATTGCAATTTGAAGCTTTTTTCATGAAATTCAAGTCAAATATGGCTTAAAATGACCATATTTTAAACTCCCAATTTACTGAATTTTACTAGAAATTCATCTTTTAATCATCAAATATAGCACTTTGAGGACCTATAAAGGCGTTTGAGCAAAGAAATATTGCAATTTGAAGCTTTTTTCATGAAATTCAAGTCAAATATGGCTTAAAATGACCATATTTTTCGAAAAAACTCCCAATTTACTGAATTTTACTAGAAATTCATCTTTTAATCATCAAATATAGCACTTTGAGGACCTATAAAGGCGTTTGAGCAAAGAAATATTGCAATTTGAAGCTT
>NW_027296914.1:0-2020 GCF_016086655.4 Lepeophtheirus salmonis | reverse complement strand
GAATTGTACACAGAATCTTAGAGACGTCCATGTATCTAGTATTCCTATTAACCTTGGGTAAAACAATTTGTAATTATAGATCCTTATCGTTGACATAGGGATCCCTTTTATGCCAATTCTTAGCACTCTGTTACCTTTATTGTATCACGCAATCTTTTGTACAGAAGGAAACATTAAAGGTATCAAAATAAGTTGGTATTTAGTCAATTATGGTGCAATTATAAGGAACGCGGAACGGAACGGAACGAAAATATTGGCTGAACGAAAAAAGAAACATTTAATGGAATGCCAAAATAGCAGAACGCTTACAAACCTGTCAAGAACTAGTTTTATTAAAGTTTGAAAAGAATCTTCAGTGTAAACTTAAATATGACGCATGTAGTAAATGTTAACAACAAAAAAAACAACGTTTTACAGGGGAAATTATTGTTAATTATTGGTATTATGTAATTAATAATATTATTTCTTAACTACATCAAAAGTACTTTTTACGTATATTGTGTACATCTTGCAATTTTTTTGTCTTAAAATAGCTTATTTAATTATAACAATACCATTTTTCTAGAATGTCTAAAAAAATTGTATGTACATACTAAATAAATAACAAAAACAAGAATTACGAAGAAAATATTTAAAATATTCTTCTCTAAAAAGCCGTCTACATCTTAACTTCAGATTTGATTGAAAATATGTCTAATAAAAATCATGAAACGTCTGGAATAAAAACAGAAATATTATATGCAAAAGGTTAAAATAAGTCAACAAATAATTAAACAAGATTTAAAACTCGTCTGATATATTATAAAATCCTTATTAAAGAGATCGTATAATAGTATATTATTATGTATATTTGCAGCCAGTTTCTAAGTGAGTCCACGACGTAATAAGTTTTCAATGAAAACATTGCATATTAAAAAGTGAAATTAATTAAAAGAATTGAGCAAAATTTCATATTTGTAATAAGAGTCATGATCTTTTTAATCGGCAGCTACTAAATGATTCTATCATTTTATTTTATCACTTCATTTTCATTTTTTAAGTTGGTAATCTACCCTACTTTTTTGGTAATATTGAACTATAGGACCTATTCACTCTCTATCTCACTGAAACCACGCTATATCCTTCTATATTTCCTTTAAGTGCTTAAAAAGGACATTTAAAAAAAAGCATACGAATCATGGATGACACATCGAAGAAAAGGTAAAATGAGTCATGCTCATGATCAATTAACACCTTGAGCAATTGGAACAATAGTTCATTATGTAATTTCTATGTATACTTCTAAATATTAAGTCTTGAAACAAATATAAAAAACTAACATATGTAATTGCACTTTCATAAAATTAAATGCAAAAATAAGAGCAAGGAAAAAATTTACATATTGAAATATGTGAATGACTTATTGAAGATTGTTAAGGCTGACAGATTATTTTTTGCAAATATTATTTTGAACATAAATAGAAAATAAAAGGCAAATTCTTTTGAAAAGCAAGTCCTTGCTATACAAGTATAATTATTTTCACATGATCTGCGTGCTATAAGTAAAGTTGATAATCCTGTAGAGAAAAACGCATGCAAGGAGAAGGGGGGAGACATATGGTATCATTGTTTAAAATACTCATGTGATTATCAGCTGCCTGCTGTATTATGACTTTTGAGAATATAACGAAAGCATTATTACCAAAATGTTTAATGAAGATATACTACGTAAAATTGATTTAGACGTTTTTATACGTAACAGTAGATTTAGAAAACGTCACTCTATGAAATTGTAATTTATTATAGGAACCATATTCTCAGAATATTAACTAATGAAACGACAAAGTAGAATATTTCAAAATATATTTGAAGTTCAAGTTTAAACAAGAAGGCTTTAATTAAATATAATCTACATACTAAAAAATAAACCATCATCCATTTATGTTAAATATACAAGAATTAAACAATTAGATATAGTAATATTCGTAATTATGTAGTAATGTCCGGCGATATTACTTCATATTAAGAGCATCAAACAATA
>NW_027296913.1:0-448 GCF_016086655.4 Lepeophtheirus salmonis | reverse complement strand
GTTTTTATATAATGTAATTCAGACACCTCTATTTATGTTTAGCTGTACCATTTATTACAACTACATTATTTATGAAAAGGGTATTTTCATACTATATCACCGTAATTGATAGACTGTAAAGAAGGTTTATTGAAATATTTATATAAAAGAAATTGTTGAGCATTATACAAAAAACAGCGTTTTACGTTATTAACATTGACCAATTCAACAAATTCATTTGATCACTTTTTGAAGTGCAATTTTTATCTTGATGCTAACCTTTTTAACAAATATATTTGTAAGAAAATGCATCATTCGAAAGCAAGCAAAGATTAGTCCTGAATTAGTATAAACCCAGATATCATAAGCCAAAAATTTGAAAGAAAAACTGATTTTGCATATACAGATAACTTTTTACATTGTTTAATATTCGATGGTAAAAGTTTGTGTTTCCCTATGTTATTTATAT
>NW_027296912.1:0-841 GCF_016086655.4 Lepeophtheirus salmonis | reverse complement strand
TCATCCTGTTACACTACCGCTTCATTTTATGGTCAACATTTTTTTTTTAGGATTTTAAATATTATCCCAAAATGGAACAGTTGCTTGAAATACCACGTGATGTTGATATAAAATTACAACTTGTACTCAATGGCCCCGATTTTTATAGTATGCATGTATATATTATAGTTGTATTATCGGAATGTTATGTTTATTCAATATCACCCAATATATTTTGTATGTATATATTAGTTATGTTAATATAGATCAATGGCTAATATATATACATGGACTTAAATTAGTTTTTACAGGATAGGAAAGTGTACATGGGTTGGGATAAGAGAGAGAAGAAACTGCTTCATCAGTATTATTTTGAATTCCCTTCTTTTTAATACATACTTAGCGGAAATAATATCGAGTCTCGTGTCCTCTTGAGTTCCGCTGGTGTAATACAATGCCTAAAATATGTAGTGTCCCTGCATGTAAAACAGGATATAAGAATGAAGGGGAAGGATCTAGGGGTTATTTAGTAATTAGTTATTCTTCATGTATTCCCGAAGAAAGAATATATTCGTCATAAATGGACTCAATCAATTCCACGATCTAATTGTAAGCCAAGTCAACATAATAAAGTTTGTTATATTCATTTCAATCCTCCAGCTATGGAGTTACCAGGCGGAAAAATTATTTCTACCGTCGACTCAGGCAAAAACCATTTTTCAGGTTTGAAAGACTGAAATCAATACCATCCATTTGGCTTAATATAAACTATATGGGCTAGAAAATCGCATATCTTATTTTTTTTCAAACAGAGCGAATCCAATCCATTTCAACGCTAAAAAGTTTTATCGATGGAGTATCT
>NW_027296911.1:0-544 GCF_016086655.4 Lepeophtheirus salmonis | reverse complement strand
AATCTGGGTTTCTTTAGAGACACAACAGATAACTTGATTTTGCACGTGGCTCTTCAAAATTTGTAGTCTATGATTCTATCAATAGAGCCTAACTTTGTATTCCAAGGACTTTTTCAAAAAATTAGAATTTCTCTCTTCTTATCCAGATCCATGCTTATGTTGTGTGGCAAACAACCTATTAAGATTCCACAAAAGATCCTGATCATTCTCACCTGATATAACGTATAGATATGCTGCTACTCCTGGGTCCTTAGCCATACACGGCTGTAACTGAGCTTGACTGAAGCTACTCCAAAAAGTCGTCGTCGTCTAACTCAATTCATAAAGTCGGAAGGATTGAGGGTATTCGCATATTATAAATGGTTAGATTCAGAGCCAGGATCAAAAAATATTATTCCAAACTGAAACTATAAAATAAGAATAATTTATTTTTAGATGGGTGTACTTATAATGAAATGATTTATGTTTATTTATTATTATAAGGACTCAGAATTTAAATTTGATTTCTAGAGTATGGTTTTAATAGTTTTTGTGAGCTTATATT
>NW_027296910.1:0-2851 GCF_016086655.4 Lepeophtheirus salmonis | reverse complement strand
ATTACATAGAAAAGCTCGAAAAGCTATATCATATAAAAATGTATAATTTTTTTTCTTATGATAACCAATTTGAAAAATTCAATTTGCGTATTGAATGCACTTTACAAAAGCATAAGTTTAGGTGTGTATTTTGTTAAGAGTCTGTTTATTAAAAAATGTAAAATTAATTAAATTTAATTTAGCATTAAATAGAAACATGTCTATAGCACAAAAAATACTCAAATTTATCCATTTTTTAATTTAATGATTCATATCAATCTAAATTTTATAGACTTTATTAAATGAGAATGATTTTTTTTATTTTTACGATCATTTATATGTTTTATAGTTATGGTTATCAAACCATACTATCTTTAAGGTTAGAAAATTATAATATATGATTTACAGAGTGACCGAACTTTTTTTTGTAATTTTGCAAATGAATAATGTTTTTTGTTGCTATTTTTTGAAATAATCAATTTTAATAGTTTTTTAAAATTTCCTTGGAGATAATTTTTTAATAGTTTACATAAAATTTACTCTCTGTGTGGCTGTTTGTTTATTTATCAGATTGACATTCCACAATTTTTTTTTCCGTTTCTTTTTCAGTTGAAACTATTAAAATTAAGAAATAATAATGTTACAACGACCATGTAGCCAATAGTATTTGCATCATATTACAAAAGAAAAGTATTGTACATGTTTATCTTATTAAATCAAAGTTTTCTTGATAATTGACTTTTAATTACACCAATACCAGATACTGTCTCTAGTTAAAATATAGTATAAGTTATCAAAGACTTAATCGAGCAGTAAATAAAATATAATTCTTAAAAATTTTATGCATTAAAAATTTAAGCATGTTAATATTATTTATAAATTTTTTATTGTTATTGGTAAATAAGACTTATTTTATTATTAAAAATTGATAAATCTCTTTAAAATAGATTATGTCAAAATACAAAAAAAAACAGAGCATACTAATAAATGGAATAACTGTTTAAATACATATTTTTGAAGTATTGCAACTTATAGAACTCTTGATATTTTATAGTCCAAAGAATAAAGATTTAAAGACAAAATAAGTTGAATATTACTGAAATAGCTATGTTAATAATCTCGAAATGGGTTTTGGATTTTTCAAAAAAATTACAAAAAAGCTACAGACTTTCCGCTCTACATTATTTAGATGCTAATTAATGCAAGGAATTGATTCAAGAAAACAAATTCTATTTAAAGATTTAATAATTGTATCTTATTATTTTTTAATGTTATGATGATAAGTAACAAAAATATTCTGGAGCTTGTACCTACTTAAATTTTCAAAAATAGCAGATAATATGTAAATGAAAGAAAATCAATTTATGGTTTATTTCTGTGAGCTACAATTTTTCAAAGCCACATTTAACAAATGCATGGAAAAATTATTCCTTCACTTGTTAACCTACAATTATGATAAATATATTTTTTTAACTATCTGAAATTGTTTGAAATTTTTCGAAAAATTTAATCAAATTTATTTAGACTTTTATTATGAATTATCAGGAGCATTTTGAACTTATACGACTCAGTTATTTTACGCTTTCTATTTATTATATGTAAAAGTATATTGTACAAAAATTCTTTACTCCGGATAACCAATTTTATTATCCAGAATGCGTATTGAATGCAGTTCACGAAAGAATAAATTTAGGCGTTACTTTTTTAAACTTCTTTAGATTATAGCGCTAATTTAATCATATTTTCTCCAAAAATAGATGACCTACATGACAAGATAAAGAAAAACCTAAATGAAGTAAGGATAATTAAAGTGATATAAATGACAGATTACTTTTTTATAAAAAAATATATATTATAGAGATGCAACATTACAAATAAAAAAAATGTTCATCCTTAAATATCTTTTTTGTACTACTCAAGTTATAGAAATATTAACTCCAACGATTGACGACTAATATGCTTAAGGGTTAAATTATTAGTATAAGTTTCCAAGAATTTTTTTATATCAATTCGGGGCTAAAGCCTTTTAATACAACATTATACAAATGCTTATAAAACTTACGCCTCAACATGTTAACTCAAAATTACATTGCCAATTTTTGATAAATATAATTCAGAAGAATATTTCAATTAAATACTTATTTAAGCTTTTTAATTAGTACACTTGTAAAGGGATTCGGTCCGATATTTATAAATATTATAACACACAAAGTCATTGTATCTATTTATCCCTGGTGAATGCAAAGTTTTAACCTTCTCTTCGAGAACTTGTATTAAATACACTCCAAAATGTAAAAAATATGCTTTTTATGCCCTTAAATATACATTTTTTAAATCAACTTTTAGTAAGCTTTGGATTGAAGGTCAACTTGCCCTTAGGACTAGGCATAGGTCTAAATCAGAACTTTTCCTACTTTATTTTAATCTTTTAATAAGTGTTTGAACGGTTAGCCTGGTTTGGTTTACCCCCTGGTGAAGTTACTTTAGAGCCAAATACAACCTTAACTCAGAAGCTGTTAGCCACTTAACTTATTTTAATCTTTTAATAAATATTAACTGAGGGTTGGATTCAATTTTGGTTTTATATATTAGTAAGTTGCCTTAAGCACTAAGGTTAAGGCTCTCCCTACTTTATTTTAATCTTTTTATAAGTGGCTTGGAGATTAGCCTGGTTTACCCCTGGTGAAGTTACTTTAGAGCCAAATACAACCTTAACTCAGAAGATGTTACCCACTTAACTTATTTTAATCTTTTAATAAATGGGGTCTGAACCTAATTTTGTTTGATTCTCTAAGATGACTTAGGCTTGGCCTGTGTTGCTTCATCAATTCAAAGTTACACCAATGTATAACTGCATGTATAACTTATACCA
>NW_027296909.1:0-3286 GCF_016086655.4 Lepeophtheirus salmonis | reverse complement strand
ATTAGTTTGAGCCAATTTTTGAGTCAGAATCAAGTCAAGTATCCCCATGAAATTTAGTTTATTCATTGAAATGATAAAAATTACTATAACTTAAGAGTTTTGTTTGAAAAGGAGTAACGCCACTAGTTTACAATGGTTTTTACACTAAAAGAGTTGATTTGAAGGATAAATAGTTGAGGGTTATTTTTCAAAAGAGTACTTTGTATTAAAAACTCTAGTTCTATAGAAATATTGAATTTTTTTTTTGTTGAAACAGAAAATTATTGAGTTTAAGAGTTGGAATTCTCATTTTTTTTTCTTTGATAATATAGAAGATTACTCCCTAAGAAATTATCAATGTTCCTGTCCTTATTTTCGTGAGCAAACTCCCACATAACTTCTCAGTACAATAATACTTCATTAATATGTTCGGATGACTGATGAGTAGAGATGGATTTTTTGTAAGAGTGCAAGAAAAAAGGTGGAGCGAGAGTTACTCTTGTTAATATCAGCTTCATGTTTCATGATTTTGGAGAGAGAAAATGAATTATCCTTCTTTGAAAACAATGAATCTTTGAGATATCCTATATATTTCCCTCCCAGCCTTTCAATCAGTTCAAACATATATGGATTGGAAGATTTTAATATGATTATATCAAAGCAAAAAGTTCAGAAATTTATTAAATGAATTCTTTGACAAAGTAATAAGAACAACAATCAATACAATTTCAAAGGTCTATGATGGTGACCGTCATACGAAGTTTAAACTATAATGAAATGTCAACACTTGTTGGATACTACAGGTGCGCACGTCTAAAACTGAACACTCCTTTTAAATTTTACGCCATGCACATATTCGTGATTTTATTGAGTTGACACCAGTTTATACTTCGAGGCAAGGGTCTTGACTACTTATAAACGAAACTCCAGCAAAATCTAAATAGCAACAGTGAAACAACAACCGATAATATGGAGAGACGTCGAGTCGGAATTTTGAACTTTCGACGCGAGGAAACACTCCCACTCGAAATTACCAAGGTTCTGAACTGCAGCTGCACCACCGTTTAAAGTGTGGTAGCCAAAGGGACTTCCGGAGGCACCACAAGATCTCAAAGGTCAAGAAATGGTTGCTGCCGTGAAAAGTATGTCGAGGACAAGAAAAGCAAGGTCACCGTCAGGGCCTCTCAAGGGAGTTCAACGTCAGTAGAAGGACCATTGCCCGGCTAGTTAATAAACGACATGGCCTTAAGGTCTATAAGAGAACCTTCAAGCCTGTAGACAAGGAGGTGTGCGCCTCGCAAGGTCGAACATTCTTCTCATCAAGCTTAAGAAAAAGCCGCCTCACTCGCCTGATTGTTCACCACTTGGCTTCGCAGTGTTTGGGCGTCTAAAGGGGATGCAGTTGGGAGTCCAATACAAGTCCAAGGACCAGCTGAAGTCTGCCTTCAAGAATGGCTGAGCCAACCTCGACCAGAGCTTCATCGACAAGTCATGCAACAAGTTCCGGTCCAGGCTGGAGTTGGTAGTGGAGAACATGGGCGGCCATATTGAATAGAGATGTGTCTAAGACTCTCATTTTCCATGTTAAATAAATTAATTCGTCGACCACTTTAAAAATTACAAAATTATTTGACTATTTTTAAAAATTTCAGAGTGTTTAGTTTTGGACGCGTACACAGGTATTATCTTTCTCCTGGATACTTAAAAATGAATAAAAATCAACTGGAACCAATCAATCATTTTGAATTATGCCGGAAATGATATATTTTATGAAATTGTTCATATTGAGCGTTTTACTTCCAATTGTAAAAATGGAAGGCTGCATCATTTAGACTTTAAATGAACTCCTTTGTCGTAAAAAACAATTCAAAATCCGAGGTGTTATTTCTTTTTGAACAAAAATCCTTTAAATATGGTGATTTTTTGATCTATAAATTGCATTTTCTCAGGATTGGATGAGTGCATTTAAAATATAAGAACATATAGGAAATTAAATCATCAAAGCTCGAGCCCATTAAGTAATGATTTAAAAAACTAGAGGGAAAGGGCATCAAAACTTGAAATACACAAATAATTTTATATTTTCAATAATAATAAGCGAAAAAAACTTTTTTACCCTAAATATGGCTGCCTTCATTATCAATCACAGCCTTACACGTTGCCTGAACCCCATGCAAGGAGCTCATACCAAACTCCTCTGAGAAGTTGTCCCATGCAGCCATTATGTAGAACTTCAATAAGTCTAAATTTGGGTGTGAGTTCCTGTTGGTTTCCTCTCCAAAGTGCCCTATATAGAAAGTTTAATTGGGTTTAAATCGAGTGAGCAAGGGGGCCATATCTATTTGGACCGGAATCGAGTCATGTTATCTGCACAGAACTTTTGGCACTTGGTGGACATGTAAGAAGGGGCCCTGTCCTGAGTCTAGACGTAGTTACCCTCCCGATAGTTGGTCTTCACCCATGGAAAGATGGTGTACCTAAACACCTTATCGTAGTCCCTCTGGCTAATTTTCTGTACAACCTTGGAAAAAACGGAGACATCTATTCTCACGTCGAGACCACAACACCGAGGACCATTTGTTGGGCTTGATACTTGGTGTGGTAAAACCCTTGGACTTCTTCTCTTTTCTTCCTGGAAGTTGTGGATCAACTGTGAAAATCATCTGGTCCAAGAAAATTTTCACAATTGACCCATTTGCCTCTTAATCCTTTTGTGGAATCTTTCTTATTGCAACTCTCGAACCTAATGGCTCATCATGCCCTCTGTAATCATTTAACAGTATATACCCATTTAACTATTTATACATTGGTCAGTTAGTACTGAGGAAAGGACCAGATGAACAGAAAAAATATCATGTTTTCAAGACTGGCATACCCCAATATTTCTTTAGTTCAAAAGTTAAACTGTAATATCCTTACTCTGTAAAACAATAATTTTTCTGAAAATAAAAGTAAAGATAAAAGTACAACTTTCCTTAAACTGGACATTAAAAAAGTTGCCTATCACAGAACATACAAGGATGGTGAAACTAGTTTCAAATGTTTTGTGACGTAACGTCAAACCCTAAATTTAAAAACAAATTACAGTGAATGCATATTTTTTTAAATTATAAACTTTTGAGTTAAAGCCACTGACCACTGATCTTGGTATAAGTAGAAAAGAAGCTTTAATAGGGAAAATATTATGATATTTACTATTGCCATATCTATAATTAAGTATTTTATACGTCAAAACATAAAAGTAACAATGCGCCCTCCACGCCAAAGAATTTGTACAGCCCTTGACGCTAAAACATCGTCATGCATG
>NW_027296908.1:0-1100 GCF_016086655.4 Lepeophtheirus salmonis | reverse complement strand
AAGGTGCCTAACGCTCCAGATCCAAATCTCCGAATGGAACGCCAAGGAAATAAAACCTACACAAAATAAACGAGAAAGTTGCAAGCGTTGGAAAGGAGGAAGAGCTCTGTCAAAAAAGACTAAACTGGACGTTGATGAGTTAAAGAAAACAGTCTAGACAAATCCCCTCAAGCCCATGAACGCCCATGCAAGAGATCTTGTGATTTTACACCAGACTGTCCATAAAGCTATCAAAAAAGTAGGCGGAATGAGCCTTATGAGGGTAGAGATGCTACATGTGTAAACAGAAATAAAAGAAACATTTTTCCATTGTTGTAAGAGTCTCTTGAGTTCTTTTAGTTTTTTTTTTGACATTTTTGGCCCACTACAGCCCTGATTCTAACCACCTTGACTATATATTTTTTGGGTAATGTTGATAAGAAGCCCTGCAGTGTCTGTCATCTAAACACCCATGCCCTCAAAGTCAATGTCGGCTTGTACTGTCACCCCATTATAGAGGAATACATTCGTAGCGGGTGCCATACGTTCCATATTTGCCTAGACACCATCATTGCCGCTAAGGGAAGCTACATTAATTATTTGAAACAGCTCATACACATCTATTTAAAGTACGACTTTTGTTGAAATTTTATTTTTAATTTTATCTCGTTTCAATTTAAAATTCAAAGTGCTCAGATTTTAATGTATAGTAATTTATAGTTAATGAAATGTACTTTCTGTCTCTAATCTTTGTTAATCTTTTATTTGAGAGTGTTGACTGTAATATTACATAAGTTTAAATGTATTTAACAGTTTTTATAGTTGTCGTTTATTTGATATTTCTTTTTTGTTATTAAATCCATAAATTGAATCAATTCGTGATGTTTGGTTAATTTTGATGAACAATAATTACCTTTTACAATTTATATATATGCACTTTTTACTTGTGATTTAACTTAATGGTACATAAATTCTAAAACAATTATAAACATCAAAGATCTAATTACAAAACTACATTCGTTATTTATTTAGTAATATTGGAAAAGATCGAAAGTGGCCATCATAAACTAAAAAAGATATTATTAATTGAATATAAAACAAAATAAGTAAGCTTTCTACGA
>NW_027296907.1:0-2151 GCF_016086655.4 Lepeophtheirus salmonis | reverse complement strand
TGCAACTAATATTTTTTTGATTGTAGAAAACCATATTTATTTAAAAATATAAATATTTCAGAAATTAATAATATTACTCACAAGAAAAATATTTTTATAAATTGTTCTAGAGATGGTTTTCATAACATTACCTCGATTTTAAATAATTTTAAAAATGTTGGAAATATTATTATAAAAATAACATGCGAGAAAAATTTAAATCCAGTGGATATTATTTTGAAATCGTGTGGAATTAATGTTAACGAAAATTTAAACTCTGTAACAATTATTTCCAAAGATTTTATTGATTCGATTATAATTTTATATGGAATAAGAGATAAGATCCCGAATCTTAAAAGGATAATAATAAATATATCTAATATGGGAGTATATTATTATAACTCTTCAGCTTGTAATAATATTGATGAGTTAGAAATTGTGATGCAAGGCGATGTACTAGACAATTTACCAATTTTATGTTCTGAAGTTTTAAAATTTTTCCCTAATTTAAAAAATCTAAAATTAAGTATAGGAAACTCTATAACTAACTATAATTCATATATAGACACTTATAACAAAAATTATATTATCTAACCTCTAGAAAAATTAGAAAATGTTACACTAAAGACTTCTGGTAAGTTCCCTAAAATTCATAATTACATAGATTATATCTTAATATATAATTCTTCTCATTTAAATCCATTTCTACAATTAATATCTAACTGTAAAATTATAAATTTATATGTTTCTGAAAAAAGTCTTAATATGTTTAATACAGATCTAATACTAAAAAATAAAAACTTTAAGAATTTGGAAAGGCTTTATATTAATGATGAAATTGTTTACTAAAAAGTTAAATAACCTTTTATTAAATTAGTTTTATTCGAGTAAATATTATTATTTGATATTTTTTATTTAAATATATAACTAAAAATTTTAATAATTAAATTTAATAAAATTATTTGTACTCAACCTAAACCACCATATTATATATTATTTATCTAAATATTAAAGTAAAAAATATGCAACTTAATCAAAAACCATTAATATTTTTTACAAAATCCAAGCAATAAAATTAGATTAATCTTATTTTTAATTTCAAAAATTGATGAAGTAATTTCTGACATATTAGGTGTTTTCAAAAAAATATATTTGAAGGAATTTACTTAAATTTTATACTAGCAAATTAATTATAAACAACCGATAAGAAATATTTTTTTATAAATTAATATTTCTTCTCTACTTATACTATCATTACTCACATTAGAAACATAAACAATTTTTGGAAAAGTGCGTATATAGACCTTCTTAAAACACCATCTTAATTAAAAAATAAGAGTGTTTTTAGAAAAACTAAATAATTTAAAGTTGGATTAATGAATTAAAAATTTTAAAAAGAATTTTTTCTATTTTAAGAAAAATATACTCAAAAAGAAAATATTTTAAATGGTTTATTTTATTTTTAGAATACTTTTTAAATCTTTCTTTAGCCATTTTTATAGATTTTGATATTTTGAGAATGTAGAGTTGATTGTTTTTTTTTGTCTAAAAATTTTTTATAATGGTTTATTACATTATACAGATTAAAAACATTTTTAATAAAACTTTTCCTTTATAACCATCTTATACTATAGTATTGAGAATTTTTACATATTTTTGTTAACTTCTCAAGGTTTCTATTTTTGGTAATTAAAAAAAAACTTTTTAAAATATTTAAATAAGATATAAACTATCTAAATGTTCTCTATAACTCTTATAAGCATAAGTCAATGCCAACTATCTTAATTTCATTACCTATTTTATATAATTTAATCCCTTCAAATACACCCTAATATTTTTTAAATTGATTTATATGTTGATTTATTTAAGAATTTAGAAATAACTATAATTATATTTTTAAGGGGTTGTTTAAAACTTTAAAAAAAAAGAATTTTTTCGTCTAATAGTCTTTAACTCAAATTTCTCTCAGAATACTTCAATTTATAGCAATATTTTGTCTTAATTCTTTTATATTTCATTATTTTACTTATTATCTTAAATCATACCTCTTTATGGATTAATCCATTTTCATGCAAAAATATTAAAATATTTTAAACACTAACTATATCTTCAAATGATCCTCTTCTTTTGTGCATTAAAATTTTTTAATGACGATGGTGTTTTAGGGAGCCT
>NW_027296906.1:0-2835 GCF_016086655.4 Lepeophtheirus salmonis | reverse complement strand
GCCTTATATGTTTTTGATAGGATCTACTGATGGATATGGAAAGAACTCTCGATCATATGGATATTAAATATGTTATCGGTGACAATCAATTAAATGTATTAGTTAACGTAGTTCATATTCGTGAAATGAAAAGATTATCGTTGACTATGAAGAAATTAATTCTTAATCACAACTCTGCTCCTTTTTTTTGGAAGCTTTTCTACTCCTGTGTCGTTAGATGTTCTTTAATTTTTGTCTCACGTATCATGTAAAGACTCTCTCAGCATTACAATAGACAATATTTTTGTATACAAGGTTGTCACTTGAGTCAGATTTGAAACTATGGTTAGGCTGGTAAGAAGAGGCAATCTGTCCTGAAGCGCAGTTATTGCCGAAGGTATTTGTCGAAAATTTTCCTGTATCAATACGACTTCTCCTCTTAAGGAATCCTTATTAATTACTGCTTGTGCTCTTCTGATTGATGCCAAATCATCATCAAGGCTGTTTAAATATTCTCTGAAGATGTTGAAGTGATGGTAGTAGTACTCCTGTGCTTTTAACCAAGTCCCCTATCTTGTTATAATTTGTAATGGAGGGAGGGTAATTTCGTGTGAAGCAGTAAATACTCTCTTGTGGATGATCCAGAACATTGAAAGGGATGTTACACGACACAAATAACTTTGCTACGTATAAATTGAATGATGAACAGTTTAATTCTCCTTTGTCTCCTTGAATCTTGTGTTTCTTGAAGACTTTTAAGTTGTTGATGTGGTTGGAGATTGATTGGCAGGTTACTTGCCATTAAGAACAAGATGGGCACAAGAAACCGCAAAAACTCCAAGATATACTTTTGATTTCCAAATCATAATTCCACACATCGATAACTCCGTTGTTAGAACCATATGAAAAAAGGTACGTTTTCTTCGGCATGATGATGATGCACGTGATAAAGCAGTAAGGGCAAGTTGCTTTGCTGATGGTTTGTAATATACTGAGGAAAATTTGTTTAGAAGATACAAGCGTACCAACGTGTTTTATTCCTTTTTTTTTTTGTATAATCTCTTTCAACCAATCAAATTTGTTATTTTTCAAAGATTCCAACAATCATGACCATCCTAATCATGACCAAATTATATAATCCCGTAGAAAAAACGCGTGCAAGGAGAAGGGTGAGAAAGACTGATGGTATCATTGTTTAAAATACTCATGTGACTGCCTGATTTTGGATTTTTGAGGGTATAACGAAAGTATTTATTAGAAAAATGTTTAATGAAGATATACTACATATAATTGACTTATACGGTTTTTATCCGTTACAGTAGATTTGAAAACGTCTTACTCCATGAAATTGTAATTCATTATGAACCATATTCTCAGAATAATAACTAATGAAACGACAATGTGGAGTATTTAGAAATATATTTCAAGTTCCAAGTTTAAAAAAAGAAGTCTTAAATTAAATATAATCTACATACTAAAAATCAAAACATCATAGATTTATGTTAAATATACAAAATTAGAATCATATAACTAATAGTAACAATAAATTATAAATACAAAATATTGAAATAATAGATTTATCCAAATAATATTTTCTTGTTCTGACATCGGAAATCAGTTAAATATGTCATAACTTTAGGTTGCAAAACACAGACCAGACGTGGAGTTAAATCAAAAAGATCATCCTCCTCTTTTCCTCCTGTGGAAGTTGCTATATACAATTGTGCACAGGATTGATATATCTATACCGATAAGATTTAAATAATTATTAATAATAAAGTAAATGTCAAAATCATACAATTTGAGAATAAATATATTTATAAAAAAATTGTTAGAACTAAATTCATCTCTTCTTCCAATTTTAGTACGAACAGCTCTTAGATCCTATTTTTATTTATTTCATGTTTTTCTAAAAAAATAAAATAAATCCATTCAGTAAAATTTTAAAACTTAATTACTTATCTTCGATATAAAAATAAGACTCTTTTATAACTGATAAGATATTTCAGGCAACCATTATTGACTTAATTTAGTTTTCTAACATGACATCGTAAAGATTTAGAGCAAAGCTAAATATGTAGTAATTTGTAAGATCAGAGTTAATGTCTGACTTGATGTATTCATCATTAACTTGATTTTTTAGATCCATTCTCTTGATATGATATGAGGATCATGAGTGGCGTTTAACTCTATACGGGGACTAAAAGCACATTTATATAGAAAAATCCGACAAGGCATCTGTTTCTCGTTCGGTAAGTATTTCCAAATTCCTAGGCCTCCATTTCCAGAAATCCAGAAAGAAGGCGACGTTATTTTAGGCGTTTTATTCCGTTCTCTATCGACTATCAGTATCTAATATTATATTAATATTGCATAATAAAGGTGGGAATTGATAATGTTCTTGATAGAGATGGATGTTTATTATTCTAATCAGTGATATAAATAAATATTTATTTCATTCTCCTCGCACACTTTTGTATCCTTACCAAAATTATCAACCTTAATCATGAATATAACATAATTGATTCTTTTTGATAAATAAACGAAGTAATAATTTGTACTTATGCTTCGTTACCTTTTAGACAGGAATACAATTTTATGTTGATCCCTCGTCGTATAATTATCTACGATTGGCTATCTTTATATTTATATGAAAAAAATTTGGCTATCATATACAAATACAAATGTATAGATACTATGGCTAGTACGGTACTAGGTTAAACTGTGGTTCGGTTCTGTATGTTTTTACCTTCTATGCGGTACTATGGTACGTATATATACATATGATAACTTATTAATATTTTGATGGAATAAAATTTGGTTCACCTTAATCACAAGTTTTATCATTTTTCAATA
>NW_027296905.1:0-544 GCF_016086655.4 Lepeophtheirus salmonis | reverse complement strand
AATAGATAATCATTTTTCGTCTTTAAGTATATATTTCTTATTTAGTCATCAGGTTTCGTCATCTTACCTATCAATATTATTGCGATTGAGGGAGGTTGTTGAATATTTCCAACAAAACTTCCGAAAAAGTGAAAAGTGCTAATATATTA
This sequence comes from Lepeophtheirus salmonis, assembly GCF_016086655.4. Lineage (NCBI taxonomy): Eukaryota > Metazoa > Arthropoda > Copepoda > Siphonostomatoida > Caligidae > Lepeophtheirus > Lepeophtheirus salmonis. The sequence continues at coordinate 395 of NW_027296905.1, read as the reverse complement.
ATTCCCTAATTTTTCAAGAACTTTTGAGGTGAATATTAGGTGGATAGGGTAGTAAAGCTAATTTTAAATATATCTGCATTACCATATGGTTTCAATATAAGTCATTTTAATAAATAAAAGGTTCTAAACTATAGCTAATATTTTTGGAGATTTATTATTCATCTCAAAATTTTAATACAAATACTTAAATTGACTCAAATCATTGAAACTTTCACCAATATAAATATATCATACAGAATAATTTATAAATTTTGCAAAAAAATCATATAAAAGAAATGAAATTGATCTTATTGTATTATAAAATAATACAATGTGTATCACATAAATGAGTAAACATTTGTTTAAATAGAAATTCATACTATCTGATAGGAATTGAAGGTTATATTAAAACTGAC
>NW_027296904.1:0-1398 GCF_016086655.4 Lepeophtheirus salmonis | reverse complement strand
GGGTAGTGTACTTAGACATTGTGTTGACTAAACTATCTTCAATTTTTTCCCCAATTTTTATGCTTATCCCTTCTTTTTAGTACAACAAACGATCCCAGTATTTTAATTACTTCCCAAACAACAATTTAACGTTGTATTAACATAAGCCATAAGTTGTCTGAATAACGTGTAAACGTTATTTTTGGTTGCTCTATGGTTAATACATGGCTGTGCAGGAAAGTTTTCAAACAACATTGATCTAACGTTATCATTTAGTTGTGTAATGGTTGAGCTCAACTCCTTAATAACCCTATTGTAATGTAAACGCCTTCTAATGCACAGAATAGTACGTACCATTATATTATATTTTATTAAATTAAAAATATTAAGATCATATACAAGTACATATAGCACCAAGCCTGGAATAATTATTACTTAAGTATTCATAAAAGAATAACACACATATATATTAATATAACATAAATTAGAAATAGCAAGAAGATAATCAAGTGCGAGTGTTTAATATGGTGTTTCAAGGTGTAAAGCTGTAAAAAGTTCTTGTGTGAGTTTTGCACTTCACTATCCTCAACGTTAGAGTTATTATCTTCAATAATCCTCATTGTTAGAGTCCCAAATTCTGATAGATTCTTGTTGTTTCGGTTCAAGCTTTTCAACGTTGGGTACATTGTTTTCGTGTAGATTTTCTCCTCTCATTCCATTTCACATAGATTCCATCTGTTGACAAATCCTCTTCCACTTCTTGCTGTAGGGTTGTCTGGCTAACCGCTCCCAACTCATTTGCTGGAAAATTCGTAAAAATTAACTCAAAATAATAATTTAGCTTATAAATATAGTTGTAGAAAAAAAATATTTTTTGAATAACAGCGACACTAATCACTCAAACAATAACGAGCCAAATACTGAAGGAAATAAGGGATTTATAAAAAAAAGCAAGCCGAACAATCCTAAGTATTCTCTTGTTCAAAAAAACGTGCTCCATTTTACGTTCATTTCCAGATATCTCTGGTCTTTTATGAAGTTTGAATTATGAATGATGGAGCTAAAGAATATCCACGCGACAAATAAATAGTAAATGCGTTAGGTGGTACGAGCAGCCGTTTTTTTGTTTTTTTGGTATTTTTGTGTACCAAATACATTTGTTCGTCTATTTGTCTGTGTGTTCACCTGGAAAGAAGTTTAAACCGTTTGAGATATCCTGCACTCACACAAAACATATATATATTTATAAACTTACATCCCAGGGTGGGGGTGGGTGCAGAAGTTTATTAAACCGATTAGGATGATTGAAGCTAGAATTAAAATTATTTACTTTTATTAAAAGCTGTTAAAGAATTAACTTTGATAATTATCAAAGACAAATGAATCCCACATTATGGGCGTTTCATAAACATTTTCATT
>NW_027296903.1:0-544 GCF_016086655.4 Lepeophtheirus salmonis | reverse complement strand
CACTGGCGTAGTTGTTCCATCTGTTGTGTTACCAGCTGGATCTGTTGCTGTTGGTAATGGCACTGTATTTGGACCATCTACTAAATCAGCATCTGGCGTACATGTCACCTGACCTCCAGTTACTGGAGTTGGCGAACAAGTATAACCAGGTACAGTTACCGTAGTACCATCTTCTGCAGCATAAACCACTGGCGGTCTCTTTTTATTCGTTAAGAACGGTGCCGTTGTATCTCCATCCACAGAAACAACTGTTGGTGTTGTTGGGCAGTTGTATCAACAGTCACTGGCGTAGTTGTTCCATCTGTTGTGTTACCAGCTGGATCTGTTACTGTTGGTAATGGCACTGTATTTGGACCATCTGCTAAATCAGCATCTGGCGTACATGTCACCTGACCTCCAGTTACTGGAGTTGGCGAACAAGTATAACCAGGTACAGTTACCGTAGTACCATCTTCTACAGCATAAACCACTGGCGGTCTCTTTTTATTCGTTAAGAACGGTGCCGTTGTATCTCCATCCACAGAAACAACTGTTGGTGTTGTTG
>NW_027296902.1:0-558 GCF_016086655.4 Lepeophtheirus salmonis | reverse complement strand
TAGATAGCTCCTTACAATATATTTATTGCGACAAACAATTTACTGTGCAGTTCTAAATTTCGGCTGCCTTTATTTTTTATAATGTTGCATGTAAGGACTGTGAAAAAACTTTTAACTCCTCCATACATGTATTTTTTTCGATTTTTCCAATGTTATAATTCTAAAGGAATATATTTACTTAATCTTATTGGGACTAGATGACTCAAAATCCCAAGAGCACTGGCTTTATTTAGGTTTTCAAAACAAAATTGATCACTGGGTAAGACAAAGGGCTTGGAATTAGGAATTATTGAACTCCAATGCTCACATTACCAGCAAAATAACAAATTATGTACCCTTAGCTGCTGGTAAGAATTTTTATCATCTCAACTATTGTAAGGTATGATTGTAAGATTTTACAAAGCATCTAAAAAGTAATAGTCTGACGATAGAGATCTGGGGACTTTTAATTGTGAATTGCTTCTTATATTTTATTCTCATTTGCTCCTTTTTCAGTTTTTGTTATATGTTTGTATGTGTGCGTTAGATTCTGTATGTTGACCTGCAATATTTATATAA
>NW_027296901.1:0-2842 GCF_016086655.4 Lepeophtheirus salmonis | reverse complement strand
GTGGCCTCTCAATTCTTCTAAGCAACCATCCTCCAGTCTTTCAGATTGCCTTGCTCAAAGTAGACCCTCACACCTCAACTCTTACATCTTCATCGTCGGATTGACCTTAAAGGCCTCCATGATGTTTCCAGGCTTAACTTTGGTGAATTTTCCATTCTTCTTATGGTTGTCCTCATCAGCCAAACGATTTCTGACCCTACAGAATGTGGTCTTGCTGACGTTTAAGGCCTTCATGATTTCCGAGGTGGTCCTTTTGGCGTGGATTAAATTGTCTATGATGGTTCTTCTTGCTTACATCGCGACATAATTTTTTGCTTACAACAAGTACATCAATCAAAGGCTTAACATCTAAGCTATTCAAAAATAATCAGAACTTAAAGATCAAATCTACAGCACCTATTCAAGACAGTATTTTTGCAATTTTGCATTACTTTTTCTACACCCGGTATGACGAGGGATCAACAAGAATTTGTAATCATATCCTTTTGGAAATTGAGCAAAAATATACTTATAAGTATGTAGAGTTGACATAGTTGTAAGCAAAAAAGAGTGCGAGGAGAAGACAAGAGCTAGACATATGGTACTACTGAATTAAGACGCTTGTCAAAATCAGCTACCTTTTATATGATTTGGAGGAAGAAAAGGAATTTATGTTATAAAAAAATTATATAAATTTTTACATTTAAAGTAGTATTAGTGCAGAGAAAATTTTATAATAATATTTTAATTCATACAATTTTTGTTTTTAATATGTATTATTAAATTAATTTACACCAAAGATAATTGCGAATACTTTCTTCAGAAGGAGAAGTTAACAACAGAACGACCTATTAAATAATAACCAAAAACAAAGAAAGAACATGCACAACAACCCTTATTCCTTTTCTAACTTCTATAGGTAGTTTTTAATTTTTTTTATTTTATTATTATAAACATATCAACTACAATTATAACTAATTACATCATTTATTTATCAAAAATAATAAATTAGAACATATTATATACACTTCCAGTACAAACTTCACATCCTTACTCATCATTAGAGATGAGATGGGGAGGAAAAGGCGAAGTCATATATATGATATCATTGAATTAAGACCAAAGGTTGATAACAGCTACCAGTTAATTTTTAAATATGTATTGTTATTCATTTTTTTGGGGGGCATTTAAAATAGCATAAGCGGATGGGAAATATAATAATTACATTTTAACTCACATTTTATATTAATTTTATTTTTGAATAAATGGCACTAAAGATGGGCGATAACTCTTCTTATAGAAGGAGATGTTCACACACAACGACTTATTGAATAATAGGTAAAAAAGATAGAAAGTAACAACTATCTTTCTTTTTCTAAGTGTTCAACTTAGTTTTCTTTATAGTAAGAAATGCTTGTGAGTCTAGATATTAATAGTTACATATTACCATATTGATAGTTATGCAAATCGTATAATTTTTACCTGCTTGGTTGATTTGGTAATCAGAACAATGAATTTATGTTCGCTTAGCAGAGGTCATTGTTATTATTTAACTCCTGAGTAGTGAACCTCCTATTTAAATAGATTCATTTATATTCTAAACCTGATTGAACATTCGTGCGGGCTCATAAAAGCCATGAACAACCTTAATAATTTCATGCACAGTTATAATTGTAAGTCCTTGTTGCACTAAGAGTAGAATCCTCATTGGAAGAATTCTTGCACATATCTTTGTTTATTTCCTTCTCCCCTCCTTCCCATGTCTCAGCTGATTGTAGCCGATCTCCACCGAAAAGTTCTTCTAATTATCACGGTTACCTTGATGATTTTTTTCCATTATTCACATGATTTCATCAAGCTCTTCGAATCTCTTTCGTCTAGTGAAGGTCAAACTACTGAAGTTGTGTTCTTCTTAATATACTCAAATTCAATTCAAATGATTTTTTCCAAGGAAAGTTATGGAAGTGTTCCTGTAAATAAATTTATGGCTGGATTAGTTTTTTTTTTTTTTTTTTTGTATGATTATTTTTCTTTGGCCCTTCCATTCCGGGGATGTAGATCCGAAGAGTTATACACCTTTTTAATAGTGACTCAACCAAATAGTTATATCAGATACGCCGTTGTGTTTGGAGTTCACAACTCAATACATACCCGTTGTAAGGCAAAATTATTATTTGATGTGATATCATTCGAAGGCTAGAATTATCATGAATAGATTCGGCTCAATAGGTCCTCTTTTCTTTCATATTTGAGTTTGAATTAAATAAGAGAAGAAGAAATCTTTATGATTTCAATTATAATATCATATTTAAAAAAATAACTTCACTAAGCTAATATCAAAAATACTTTAGATGAGCTTTTTTTTTTTTTTTGCAAAATAGTAGTCTTGTTTTGAATTGGAAATTCGTCTTTTAATTATTAAATAAAGCACTTTGAGGACGTATAAAGGCGTTTGAAAAAAAAATATTGGAATTGGAAGCTTTTTTCTCAGAAATTAGATCGTAAAGTTTATGTTGTAACCTAGAATAAGGCTTTATTAGATTATCTTTGACTGCAGGGAAATCCAACTTACTCCCAAGGAGAATGTACTTCAAATACTCATCATAAGTAGGGACAAAAATTCAGTGAGCCAGCAATGGCATGTTAAAAAACATTGAAAATCAACATGGTAACCCTGACAGAATTTGTACAATGTTTTAGAGAAGAGAAAGAATCATTCATAGATCAGTTATAATTAACTGTTGCAGGGCGGAAGGAGAAAAGGATATAAATAGGGAAATTGCTAGAATTACTTTGTCAATCCCCAATTCTATGAGTCCAACAAGGACTCACAATTATAATTCCAGAATAAATCCTCTGGGTT
>NW_027296900.1:0-1855 GCF_016086655.4 Lepeophtheirus salmonis | reverse complement strand
AGGATTCACGTAACCTCGATAAAAAAATATAAAATATAAATACCCTTCCTAGATGATTTGTGTTATGTATTTATGTTTTGAAATAACTTTGATAATTTTTTAGAGCATAATTAGGATTGAGATACTTTTAACTATGGTTTTAATTAATAGTTTATGTTTTTTGGTTTATTTTAAAGAAAAATATATAACCCTTTCCGAAACGTCGACTTGTATTAAATGACAATAGATTAATCTTATTCAAAATGTAGCTTATTTTTTTTCTTTTAAAATAGTTAATAATACATTTTACCCTCTCCTGAGTCAATGCAAACTCTTCGTCAACTGAGTATATCCTTATTTCTCCTTATCAGACTTGAATATATATTGAACATATCAATTAACTTTTATGACAGATTAAGTTAAACACCTACAATGAGATGGTTTATTAAGAGAAATCTATTGAAATCATGAAACTCCCTCTACGTTTCATAAAATTCCAAAGGATCTATAAATTAATTACTGAAATATCTTATTGTACTTAACTAAGGATCTATTTATTTTTTTTAGAAATAAGTATTAAGTCATTTAAATCGATGTAAATTGAATGGGATCTCTAAGTTATCATTCCAAAAATACAATATAATTTATTCTCATTGTAGAGAAGTGTATCCATTAATTTTGAAACCATATGTCCGATTGGACTCCTAAGTAACTAATAGATTTATATTTCTGTATACATAAAGCTCCTAATAATGAAAAAGTGTTCAGGTACTCTATTATTTAGCGAATAACAATTAATGAATTTGTCATTATTAAATTCAGTTTATGATAAATTAAAAATTATAGTTTGATTTCAATATAGTTAAACATAGCTTTCCTTATTATTATTTAGATAAGATGTTGAATAATTTCTTCATTACTTGATATATATTATGTTTATTCATGCTCCTGTTCTTTACTTTGATTATATTTTTAATATTTTTTATTCCGTTTATGCTAGAGTTATTCGTAATTAGGCAGAATTATTTTCTGCAGGTAAATATTTGTTCAAAAATGTAATTGCTGGATCGAAATAGACTTTTGACCTGTGTAGTTCTTTAAATCATAAATGATTAGAATAAGGTCTTGGATCACAGTTAGTAGTTACATAATCTATACATACTGAACAACATATCCCTCTAGAATTTAGTTGGCTCAAAATGTAGCCCTGTTATATAATATAAAATATTATTTTGCTGTTCACTTATTATGATTTCATCCATTTCTTGATAAAGTGTTAACTTTTGAAGAAAACTATCATTTTCCTTATTTTCATCCACTTTATTTTTATTTAATTTGATTTCGAGAAAATCACAGAGATAATCGCCATCGTCGAATTGATAGTTGGTTCTTTTTTCTTTCATAAATTGACTGAAGCTTATTATTCTCAAATTATACATAACCTCCAAAGGTGTTGAAGTGGGACTCTTATATCTAATCATGCTGAAAAGATTTTCCACTGCATCTTGAGTAAACCTTCTTCTAAAGATGTATAAAAATCCTTCCTCCAGCAATTCCTTGTGAAGTTGAAGAATAGATGTAGTTGATAAAAGTATACCACTTTGCCAAGGTTTCCAACGTCCATTAACTCCAACGGTTATACTTTGGATAACAATTTTGAATTTTTCCAAGAATAATATGGCCTCCTCATATTTTTCTTTGTTATGGTTACTTAATGCCATTGATATGGATCTGGATGACATTAGATCGAACCTATTCCGAATTAAGTCTATAAATTCAGCTAAACTATGCCTCCTTTATCTGAATCATGATTTGAATAATATCTTAATGCTGCACTTGTTGCATGGAAGAAGAATGCCATGGCATCCCCTACACT
>NW_027296899.1:0-4650 GCF_016086655.4 Lepeophtheirus salmonis | reverse complement strand
AATTTTCACATTTGTGAAATCCTGAAGCATTTCCTAAGCAATGTACAATGCCAATGAAAGGAAATGTCCTGCAGTGATTCCAAGAAAGTATGTAAGCTGAAGTGTATGTTTTCTATGTGTTTGTTTATTAGGAAGCATTGGGTATTGGAAAAACGGTCTCTTTAAGCACTTTATTCTGTTAAATAAGACATACAAGAAAATTTTATAAATATAATTTTGCATCGTGAATGGACGGAAGTTATTCAGATATCCAGGGGCTTCATCACTTTGAATAAGGGCAAAATGTCCATCAGACGCGGATTCTGGGGAAAAGTTCAACGTGCATTACCTTCTCGTAATTTCCATGTTTTTGTTTATTAGGAAGTATTGGGCATTGGAAAAAGGGGCTCTTTAAGTACTTTATTCTGTTAAATAAGACATACAAGAAAATCATACAAAATATAATTGTTTATCTCAAAATTTATTTGCATTCTTATGAGGTGCAAATGCCCTGACAGTGGAAAATTGAACTTCCAGCGACAAATGTTAATGAGGTGAAGAAACTATGCAAAAAAATTAGATTATTGTGTGCTTTCAGAGACATGGCGAAGCCGAATTTTAAAATATCTTACTGGTATAGTAGATGTAAAGACGTTCATGGCAAAATTTCAAATATCCTCGGGATGTATTTATTGCAATTCTCCTTGAGTAGACTCTGGCAAACTATTTGACATTGTGGTTCATGCTTTTAGCAATTGTCATCCTCTACAAATAGTGAGATTTTGCTCAATCTAAAGGAAAAAATAGAAAAAACAATATCTCTAATTCTACGTTTGGGGTTTTCGAGTAGAAATAAATTTGCTCAGAAACAACCAAAGCCACAGAATATGTCATTTGAAATTGCAAAGCTTTATTACAGAGAAACTGACAGAGTCAAAACCTATAAAAGTTGAAGAATTAAGAAGGATTATCATTGCTGTAACTACTCACTATAGTGCTTGTACAATTAAACCTTAACTAAAAATTAACTTTCTACCTTCATACTTTCAACACGTCACTCGTTTTGGTTTGGAGTTTAATTTGTTTAGAGGAATTTAAAGTTTCCTTTTCACATTTTTATTTTGTTTAAAATTGTTTTAGGTTTAGATCCTTCCTTTTCTGAACTTACATTGGAACTGCGCCATCTTGATTCCACCAATATCTGGATCTTTTATCGAGAGCTAGGCATTGTTCTTTTCTTTTTCTTCTCCAATATAATAGGGCGTTTCTTGTAATTAGAAGCACTCTCAAATAGAGCAAACATTTTTGCCCTTTGTCATTCAACCTTGACAATGGAAGAAAGTGAAAATAAACAGTATAATAGTAATAAAACACAGCCAAATAAAAATAGAAATGACGTCAACTTGAAATGGAGACCTTCACATATCACAAGTGGTGTAAGAGTATAAGAGCCCATTCCAAAACAGGAAATCAAGGTTCGAGGGAACTTCAAAACAGAAATGACAAACTTTGAGTCCGAAGGCCTAGCTCCATGGAGGATAGTCATCAGAAAGTGCAGTTCTCTGTGCATGAAAAACTGAAAATCAAGGCAATTGAAGTAAGAAATGTGAGAGGAAAGAGGATTCTATTGAAATATAGTTTTGCAATGTATGGATATATGTACTATTTTAGAATGTATGTATGTACTATGGTAAACAGCAATAAATTATTTACTAAATAAACATTTAGGGATCGGTTTTGGGTATTTTTTGGTTAACGAAAATTGCAGCTAATGAATCTTTGGGCCCGAGTAAAACCCAGTTAATACGTCGAGTATTTAAATGAGTATTACTGATACTGAGTTTCTTTTATCAACCTCGGTAATCAATGAGCACAATATTATTTAATTTATGATTTTATATCTATTGAATCATAAAATAAACAATTATACAAAAAGTTCTAACAAAAAATAGACCTTTCTTACAACAACCATGAGAAAGAAAGTTACACGTTATAATTCACACTGACCATCAATCTTATTAGCATTTCAACATTTTGACTCTGTCAATCTATTTCTTCTTTGTGTGATGACCAGACCAGCTGGAAAAAAAGTAGCTCACTTGGAACAGGTCTCTGAATACATAAATATTTTTGTCTTCATCTATAAATAAAAGGATATTTAAAACTTCTTGTCGTCCCACCTATGGAGAGGTTAACGCTATTAGAAGGTATTTCATCGATAAGATAAAATCGTAAAATCTAAATGGTATTTTTGTTTTAATAATATTTGTATTTTTATAGAAATTACACGTAGGGCTTGAAATTTAAAATCATTTTAAAACTATTTTAGTAACAAAGGATCTGTTCCTTGGATTATTTTTTGTAGTTTACATATAAATCAAATAAGGACATGATATGTATTTATTTTATGTCAAGTAAAAAGTTATGACATTTTTGCAGTGGATGTTTTTATGTAGCTCACGATTAATTCATTACATCAAAAAAATCTTAAAGCATACTTGAAGGTTGCTGCATACTTAAAACAGTTCATATATATATTTTGTGTTTGGTGAAGCCTGTTAGGTGTTACAACGTTCCAAAAACTAAGTAAAAGAGAAAATCAATACATTCTTCAGTATCACTAATGACTAAAATGAAAAGGTAGAGTAGGCGAAATAAAAAATTGTGCTGTTTATGGACCCAATACTGAATTGAATGCAACAGCAAAGCGGTAGCTCAAAAAATTCCGTTTTGGTAATATGGATATCAGAAGATAAGACACGATCAGGTAGACCAATCATTGAAAATATCAATAAAATAATGGAATTAAATGTTAATTTTATTTTATATTTTGAAATGTTAATTATTTTGTGTTAATTTATAAATTTATATTTTGAAAAACGAAAAAACGCCCAGACTTTTTACCTCGTCTATTATATATACATATATACTTTATAATAATTAAGTTTTAATATTACAGTATAAATTTCAGATTTTTATTTCTTGTTTTTATTTAAACCCTAACAAAATCTTTAATCTACATTTGTCCATTTGATTTATATTATACATATTCAAATAATCATTTGATTTTTTATTTATTAATACACTTTCAGATGTTAAAGGAATTATTTTTTCCATAATCTTAAAAATTAATTATTTAAATAAGTAACTATATAGTTGCTTGAACATGAACACGTTATCTTAAAGATAGCCAATGAAAAGTTAAATAAATTTTTTATTTTAATTTAGCTTATTTATGTTAAAATTCGAAACTAAAACGATTTACTATAAATTATAATTATAGTCTAGGTAAATTTCTTTTGTAAAACCTCGTTGTATACAACGTTTTTGTGTTTCTGTCTATTTTATGTAAATTTGACACTCTTTGAAAATGTAAAAGATAATTAATCATGTAAATTTTTCACTGATCAATGACTGATGGGGGTAAATATAAAGCCTTTTTTCTAATTGTTTGACCCTGTGATTTATTTATTGTCATTGTTAATTTGCCATGTTCCTTCTTCAACCAAATTGAAAGTTGAACATACATACTAAGATAAACTTGATCATTGTTTTTCTAATTCCCTTAAATTGCATTTAATTTTACGTTCTCCCTTTTCTGTTAGGACAATAATTATTTTGTTTTCAATTTTAGCATATTCGAATCAAAAGTCCATACCTTAAAAAACCAACTTATTAGCAAAAATCAAATTTCACTTCCAGAGCCCAAGAATCTTGTCGAATCAGAATTCAACATTGACTTACGAACGTAACTAAAAACTCTAACCAACTTTTACGTTATGTTTAAAGTCTTTATCTGTATCTGTTTTTGGAAATAAAATGCGTTTTTATCATTGTTTTCTTTCTAAGCTGGTCGCACACCACATTAATTATTTTAATTCTAAGTAGGATATTAGATTCGTTCATTAATTTCTTACAAGTCCACATTACCAACTGATTATGACTTTTATACTTTGAAGATGACTCAATAACTTATTTCCTCCATTATTGCCTCAGTTCTAATTCATAATATTAAATTATGTATCAATATATAATTCAGTCTATTATATTAATAAAAATATTTATGTTTAAATATAATTATAATATCTTCCCTATAATAATGCTAGTCTAATTGTAACAGGTTCTCCCTCTTTGTTTTCACTTTCTTTCTCCAAAATAATATAACAGACAGTTGATATTAACAACTGTCTATTCAGTATGCCTCGTGTCGTCTTCTTCTAGCGCACATTTTTTCATTACGAATATGTCAACTATATATATGAATAAACGCTCTACAGAACCACTATCTGAAAAAAGATACGGAGGTACAGTGGACTGTATCCTGTATACATAGTGATGAAAATCGTGTGTATCATGATCACATTTAAAAGAAAAAGAAAAATCAACATGGTAATACTGACAATTTGAAGAATGTTTTTGAAAAAATTGGATAAAATCCGCTGTGAGAAGGAAGGGAGGAGAAAAGGAAATAAACAAGGGCATTACAAATAATGACACTGATGTCGATCCCTAATTCTTCTTTGAGTCCAACAAGGACTTACAATTACAACTTTAATTAATCTAGGGTTACGCGCCGTCTATTATGAGAACACATTATTAATGTTCAATCAGGTTTTGAATATAATATAATCTAGGAAAGGAAGTTCACTACTCAAGATTTAAATAATAATG
>NW_027296898.1:0-815 GCF_016086655.4 Lepeophtheirus salmonis | reverse complement strand
ATGGATAAAAATATGTTAATGGGTGACAATCAACTAAATGTATTTTTTAACGTTGTTCATGTTCTTAAAATGAAAAGATTTTCTTTGACTATGAAGAAATTAATGCCTGATCCCAACACTGCTTGTCTCTTTTTGGAGTGTTTTCTACTCCTTACTCGTTACTTTCATCCCATGTCGTTGTAATATTCTTGAAAGCCATATATGTGTTGGATGAAATCTGCTCCTGGATATGGAAAGAAAACTTGATCTTATTGATATTAAATATATTACTGTACGACAATCATCTCCATCTACTCAATTACAGATCCTAAAAAGAAAGGATTGTGTTCAAATCTGAATAAATTAATGGCTATTCCCAAATCTGATTTTTTATTTATAAATTTTCTGGGCGAAAAAAACTCAGAGTCTCAGTGAAATTAACACTGTATCTCAGCATTGATTGATTTAATTATTGTATAGCTCCAAGAATTGCCAAAATACTACCAACTGATTTTTGTCCTTTTTACCTCCACCAACAAACTTGAACTGTTTTTCATGTTTTTCTTCCGTTTGTTTGTTTTAGTCCCAAGGATTACGGGAAAAGTTACAGATCGATTTTGATCCAACTTGCTACAAATTTTATATTTATGGTTGCATTAATGTACAATGAATATTTTATTATTTTTCACCCTTAAAATATATTAACGTTTTAATTTGTGTCAGAATCGCAGATCGTTGTATTGGGCCAGGATGTAAAATAGGTCATCTCTTGCATAAGCATACTTTGAAATTCTAACCATTCAAAACAAACAACATATCCTTCTTAACATTAACAG
>NW_027296897.1:0-512 GCF_016086655.4 Lepeophtheirus salmonis | reverse complement strand
CCTTAGAAGATCCTTGTTGCCCCATATTTATGTATAGTCACCTTTGTATTTTCACTCTCAAAAACAAGATACATTTTAAGTTACAGAACCCATTTATTTTGACAAGAGGAGTTTTTGAGGTTTGAAGATTAAAATATGCAAATTTTTTAGGTTTAAAATGTCCACAAAAGTATATGTATTTATGCATGGCTCATGCAACTCAACTAATGTCATCAATATTGAACCGTTGAAATGTTTGTCAATAACATTTTTACATTTTTTTCAAATAAAAAGAGCTCCAGGTATTTTTATATGGAGGAGATATTGCTAGATGAGATAATCCCCATATTTTTCTGTTTTTATATTATCTGTTCGAACTTTTCTGTTGTATCTCGATTAGATGAATTATATAGCTAAAATATAGTTTATAGTACATAAGGACAGAGGAATCCTAGATTTGGGGTGATGAGTCTATTTCGAAAGGACTTTTGACACAAACGTTAATGAATCATAGTTGTGGTTCAAAGAAATGG
>NW_027296896.1:0-3308 GCF_016086655.4 Lepeophtheirus salmonis | reverse complement strand
GCCACAAGGGGCGCTAAAATCTCGTGACGTAACTCTTCTTATCGGGCTCTGTATGAGGTAATGCTTTGTCCAAGAAACTCTCATGAAATAGGCAACAATCCTTCAATGGGAATAAATAGCACAATAAATTCTAGTAGTAGGTTTAAAATAATTTACTACGCTATTTTCATGTCTTGTCTCGGGTCATTCTTTAGGAATTTGATTAGTTGAAAACGACAATTTTATTATCATCGCACTCTAAAAAATGCTCATCCCTAGTCATTTTTTGATTGGGGGTGTTTGAATGCGTGAAGATAATTTCCATAAGCGATTTCCCTGTTTAATTATTATTCAACCGTCTTGTTGCCTCTTTCCTTAAGAGCATCTTTATTTATAGCAAGATCGGGCGCAAAGAAGAAGAAATAAGGTAGAGGACCGAACTTTATATGTTTTCAGGACTGGATCGAGACTGAACTGATCGGAACTGCAGTCTTCAGTCCTAAATAAGGACTGACACCAATACTGAGAAAGATGGAGGAAATGAAAAAGAAGTCGTGGAGTCATAAGATATACAAACGAATATCATACTACTCAGATATTAAAAATCCTATCAAGGTAATTATAAAAGAAATATAAAATGTACTATGTTACATATAAATAAAAGTACACGTATTAAATAAACATAATTATTAAAAAAGAAGAAGGGGAGGCGATCCATAGGGTCAAGAAGCGTAAATACCTTAGAGATTAGAGTAGTTAAACAATTTTTAACTAAAAAAACTTATAGATGCAATTGTAAATTAATATATATGACTAATGAAATGCAATGGATCAATCAAGGGAAAAAATGTGAATTTATTGTGAGCTTTCAGTGTTGCAAACGTTTCGAAAAAGTAAAAACACATGTTTTTCTGATAAATTAAAAATCATTTTTGGTTAAACGTTTCAGATATATAAGAAAATTATTCATTTTGTATAATAAATATTAGCAAAATGTCAGTTAATTGAAAAAAAATCTCAATGTCAAACAAAAAAACTCAAAAAAAGGTTATTTCAGCATAAGTTTTGGAAAAAAATAAGGACAACATATAGAGTAATAAGATTTTTGTACCTATATTAAGGTAAGATATTTTTCACGTCACATAAATGATAAGCAATACTGCCCTACCATTGATTAAAGGAGTTGGAAGAATTAATGTAAAAATATGACGTAATAATAAGTTATAAAATATATTCATCTTATAACATAGGCACAAAATTTAATTAAATTTCGCCTTTCTGTACCACGTAATTGAAAGCATTCATAAGTAGAATAAGAAGTTCTAATCCATGTGCGAAAAACTGCCCTGGAGAAAATTGCACGTTTTTTGATCAACCTTGATGATGAATAATAACACATTTTAAATTTGGTTAATATTATTTATGACAAATATCTAAACATATTTGTTTGTTCCATCCCCCCTGGGAGTACCTTCAAGTGTGCGTAATATTATTTCAATATTACATAGGAAGAGGAAGGAGGATAATAAATAGCTTAGGGCCTCTTAAAATATGGTTGAATACTCTTGCCCCTTGGAATATTAAATACATAACAGGATTGGCCAGTGTACCGGGGCAGTGTCCAATACATCCAAGGAACCCCTCTAACACCACAAACTAATTCAATACCCTCCAGTTAGCTGTTGTCTCAGGGATAGTGTTTGATAGTTAAAAAGCATCACATACATCCAAGGAAACCCCTCTAATTTCAAAAAATAATTCCAAGCAATAGTTTTGCAGGACGTACTATAGGTTACCTCGAGGGTACCCCTGGATCCTTAAAAACCACCACAAAAGCATCACATAATCCAATGAACCCTTTAACTACCCCGGACCAGTCAGGGGCGGAGTGTATTCAACCATATTTTAATCAACCCTAAGCTATTTATCCCCCTCTTAACCAATTCTCTCTATCCATTTCTTAGAGGATTTGATTAAATCTAAAAAATCACAAGGAAATTGTATTGGGATAATATTACTCACATTTATATGAACTCCTTTTGGGGTTGGAACAAATAAATATGTTTAAATATTTGTCATAAATAATATTAAGCTAATTTATAATGTGTTATTATTCATAATGAAGTTAGAACAAAATACGGGTAATTTTCCCTATGAGAGTTTTCCTTGTACCGTTCTAATCACGTATTTAAAATGGATTTGAAGTTTTAATACTTAATACCAAAAAAAAAAAAAAAAAATACCAATACTTATCAATTTTAAAAATAGTGCTAAAATAGATTTCCCCTTAGATAGGATCAATGTATTTAAGTTTCATATATATTTTAGACCAGTCATTTAATTAATTCAACAGGAAATAATCCTTAGGATTCCAAATCTAAACTTTAGTGAACATCTATCAAATCTCTTCTTCAAACATTGAGCTTTTTTCTTTAAAAACAATGCTAAAATAGATTTTTCAATAAGTTGATCAATATAATTAAGTTTAGATATATTGAAGGTCAGTACCTAATAATCTACTAAAATGGGAATCTGGAATAGTCCTAAGGATAGAATGAATAAATACTATTGTTGGGTCGGAAAATCCTAGAACGGTCTGATATCGTTATTATTTCAACTAATTCTGTCTCTGTACTGGTCTTGCAGTAAAGGTTGGTCTACAAAATAAATTATATTGGATCGGTAGAAGACGTTTTAAAAAATAGTTAGAGTATTGAAAGGTAGTTTATCTTGGAAAACCCCTAATAACATATGACAATTTTTATAGTGAAATTAAAAAAAGAAGCAAATAGACAGCAATATAACGAAAATTTCTTCCCAGTCAATTGAATTACACTCTTCATTCGACGAAAATTTCTTCCCAGCGAGCATTCTTTTGAGAACAGGAAATAGTTTCTGGGGGCCAGATCTGAGAATACGGTGGATGAGGAAGCCATTCGAAGCCCAATTCATGGATTTTGCTATCGTTTTCACTGACTTGTGACAAGGTGCATCTTGGTGAAGCAGCACTTTCTATTTCTTCAAAAGTGGCCGTTTTTCGGCAATATCGCCTTCCATACGATCCAATAACACTATGTAATAGTCGTTGTTGATGAACCATCCTTTTCAAGGTAGTCAATGAAAATTATTCCATGGCATCCCAAAATACAGACGCCATAACCTTGCCAGCCGACTGTTGCATTTTCCAACGCTTTGGAGCGGATTCATCGTGTGCAGTCCACTCGGATGACTGTTGATTGGACTTCGGAGTAAAATGATGGAGCCATGTTTCATCCATTGTCATATATCGACGCAAAAACTTGGGTTTATTACGATTGATCATCTTCAAA
>NW_027296895.1:0-1828 GCF_016086655.4 Lepeophtheirus salmonis | reverse complement strand
CTAATATATTTGAATGTTAATAACATAATTCCAACATGTCCTGTTACTTTGCTAAATTTGAGAAAATTGAAATACGTTTTGAATTTTTACAAGGATGGCCAGTCCTGTAGAAAGATTGCATAGGAACTTTTGTTGTGAAAAGTCAGCATACAAACAATAGTTTTCAAATACACAATATTTGTAAAAGTTGAATTTTTTGAAGAGCAATTAGGCAGGCTAAAACTCTTTTACAATATTACTATATTTTTATGCTTCAAACAGAAATTGTTATTATAGTATTATATTATTTTGGGATCAATTGTAGATGTCCTAGAAATACCCTTTTTAAAAGAAAAAACGTATCCAAAATTGTTTGGAGTTTTATAAAATAACATCTCAATAAAGTTTTTAGTCTTAAAAATCGATATTTTTATTTAAATGACGGACAATATGTTTTTGAAGGAAAAATATAGAATACAATCTTAGAAATATTATTCCAACCAAGGAATATGGTGAGCTTCCATACAAAAATAAACTTTTTAGTTTACAGTTACTTTTTAAAAAAAAAGTCCAACAAAATTCAAATTGCATATAAATAGTATTAATAAAAAATAAAACCAATAACAAAAACCAGCATATCAATATTAATTTTTCTATTTTTAAAATTGCTTGTATAAAAAAGCATCAAGTATTTTGCTGGGATTGACAAATTAAATTTAATAAAATCTCCCCCAAAACTTTCAAGTTGTTATGTACATCAATAACAACCCTTGTTAATTCCACCACTTTTATAGGTTTCATTGATGTCGGTTTCTTCGTCATATGAGCTTTACAATTTAACATGTTATATTTTATTACTTTGGTCAATTTCTACTAGTTATTCCAAATGATAAACTTAAACAGAAGGCTTAATTTGTAACTCCCTTCGAAATAAAGTACAATACACTTTTGTAGAACTTAAAGAGCCTAACAATTACTAAAATAATTTACTAATATCTACAAGGTCCACAGATACTTTAAAAAAACGCAGTTTGGTTTAATGATTTCAAAAAAATTCTTAAATTGGAATTTCTTTTGGTGTAAACAAAGTAATCTTATATATTTAATTCAAAATTACAACATTAGTATTCCCAGCAACTTTTAGTTTATATGAAAATAATGGATAAAAAGCGCATCCTAATTATTGAAACGGAAAGATGACTTTTCAACCTATAATTTTCTTTCTAATTGTAGTTTAAACTTTGTTTTATAATTTGAGTGGACTTATGGCCAAAATATACTTACTGTAGAACAAAACATTTTTTATAAATTGTAACATTTTGGTAAATACCAATGATATTAATTTTATTGATATTTACGATTGTATATTTCAAATCAATTTTAAATTTATATTATAATAAATAAGAATTGTGTGTGAATTGTGAATTCATTTGTGTTCTTTTGCAAAAAAATATGTTCTAATAAATTATATTCATAATGTGCATAAAATAATGGAAATTGTCCAATGTAACGGTAAAAACTGTTTTGATTGCCAAGAAGATAAATGTTATTTTTTTTAAAAATTGAAAATATTGTATTTCTTATAGTTATCTGTTTACTTTACCTACTATTATGTATGAATGATCATTAAATTATGCAGATTCAATAAATGCATTACAACAAACCTTTTAAACTTTTTTTTATCTTGCTAAAAATTATGTTCTTTATAAAGCTTAAGTACATAAAATGATAAAAAAGAAAATACAGTGTAAGCAATGAAAATGTGTACATAGTGAATTTAAAGATAACAAAATACAAAACTTCTGAACATGTTGATTAAATAGTTGAATCTGGTGATTGATCATAGCTA
>NW_027296894.1:0-512 GCF_016086655.4 Lepeophtheirus salmonis | reverse complement strand
GGCACTACACTGTCGCCCGGCATGCGGGCACTAGAAACCACAAGGGAAAAATGTTGCGAAAATACTTTTTCTATAAATGATAGAAATAAATATATTACGTAAGTTCCAGATTAACAGGGCTGAGAGAGTTGTCGTAAACTCCAAACACTATTTCAATTATCTGGTTTACTTTGTCTTATTTTCTGATACACCAAACAAAAGGAAACATACTTGATGCGTAATTTCTAGTGATGGAAAATGATACGCTACTATCACAATGATACTCATCATTACTTCATTATTATGACATCATCAAAAGTTATCCTTATAAGTTATAAAGATATAAAGCAGATTCAAGCTTGAATTATCTAGGTTGGCCATATAAAAACTTCAATTTGTATGGTAAAACCCTTCTTGCATCTTTGAATATATTCTGGAGCAAAATCAAACTTTTTTTTATATTTCCATCATTGCAATTTCTAAGAGGGTTTCTACACTCATAAAAGTGCCTTATCATTGCTCCAAATACATTC
>NW_027296893.1:0-750 GCF_016086655.4 Lepeophtheirus salmonis | reverse complement strand
TCTCAGTTACCTACCAAAATATGTATTTCAGCTTATGATACCCTATATTTGAAAAATAAAGGCTCTTTTTCGATCTTTATATCCGTTCATAAGAAAATCAAAATTTAATGTGAAGTCTATTATATTCATTTTTAACAATTTGTCTCTGTGAAGATTCAACATGATAATGGTGGAAAATTTTGTCTCAGCTACATTTCAGGACATAGTTATTTGTAATGAAAAACAAGGTACAGTAATTCTCCATCTCTATAGTACTCCTGGTTTGTCAAACTATCCAAAATGTTAGAAAAAGTAGACAAAACATATCTACCAACAACAACAATCATATTTCTATATTATTGAATATTCTGCAATCTATAACAAACTACTTAATGTAAGAGCGACGAACATTCTATTGATACAAATTCACTCAAGTTTCTAAGTTTTAAGATATTTTCCTTTGTAAAGCATTTAATAAGCGTATCAGAACCATATTTTCTGTTCAGCATTATTATAAAAACTATTTCTCCTTAGAATCTACTACTTGGTAAAATGACATATGATATCCATCTGGAATTATTTTCTTTTTGAAACTATATATTGTCTGGTTCCCTTATGCAACATCTATCGATTTCATCAACTTTCATTATTAATTTCACATCAGTACGTCCTTGAGCTTCTATTCTGCAACCATCACTCAGGTTTGCCAGGATGTTTCCTTAAGTGGTAGCGTAATCTTCAATATATTTTTCATAGTTTTTAATATGACAT
>NW_027296892.1:0-1729 GCF_016086655.4 Lepeophtheirus salmonis | reverse complement strand
AAAATAATTATAACCACTAAAGATTATTTGCAGTGCTATATTTGATGATTAAAAGATGAATTTCTAGTAAAATTCCGTAAATTGGGAGTTTTTTCGAAAAATATGGTCATTTTAAGCCATATTTGACTTGAATTTCATGAAAAAAGCTTCAAATTGCAATATTTCTTTGCTCAAACGCCTTTATAGGTCCTCAAAGTGCTATATTTGATGATTAAAAGATGAATTTCTAGTAAAATTCCGTAAATTGGGAGTTTTTTCGAAAAATATGGTCATTTTAAGCCATATTTGACTTGAATTTCATGAAAAAAGCTTCAAATTGCAATATTTCTTTGCTCAAACGCCTTTATAGGTCCTCAAAGTGCTATATTTGATGATTAAAAGATGAATTTCTAGTAAAATTCAGTAAATTGGGAGTTTTTTCGAAAAATATGGTCATTTTAAGCCATATTTGACTTGAATTTCATGAAAAAGCTTCAAATTGCAATATTTCTTTGCTCAAACGCCTTTATAGGTCCTCAAAGTGCTATATTTGATGATTAAAAGATGAATTTCTAGTAAAATTCCGTAAATTGGGAGTTTTTTTTCGAAAAAAATATGGTCATTTTAAGCCATATTTGACTTGAATTTCATGAAAAAAGCTTCAAATTGCAATATTTCTTGCTCAAACGCCTTTATAGGTCCTCAAAGTGCTATATTTGATGATTAAAAGATGAATTTCTAGTAAAATTCCGTAAATGGGAGTTTTTTGAAAAATATGGTCATTTTAAGCCATATTTGACTTGAATTTCATGAAAAAAGCTTCAAATTGCAATATTTCTTTGCTCAAACGCCTTTATAGGTCCTCAAAGTGCTATATTTTATGATTAAAAGATGAATTTCTATTAAAACTCAGTAAAGTAAAATTCAGTAAATTGGGAGTTTTTTCGAAAAATATGGTCATTTTAAGCCATATTTGACTTGAATTTCATGAAAAAAGCTTCAAATTGCAATATTTCTTTGCTCAAACGCCTTTATAGGTCCTCAAAGTGCTATATTTGATGATTAAAAGATGAATTTCTAGTAAAATTCCGTAAATTGGGAGTTTTTTCGAAAAATATGGTCATTTTAAGCCATATTTGACTTGAATTTCATGAAAAAAGCTTCAAATTGCAATATTTCTTTGCTCAAACGCCTTTATAGGTCCTCAAAGTGCTATATTTGATGATTAAAAGATGAATTTCTAGTAAAATTCCGTAAATTGGGAGTTTTTTCAAAAATATGGTCATTTTAAGCCATATTTGACTTGAATTTCATGAAAAAAGCTTCAAATTGCAATATTTCTATGCTCAAACGCCTTTATAGGTCCTCAAAGTGCTATATTTGATGATTAAAAGATGAATTTCTAGTAAAATTCCGTAAATTGGGAGTTTTTTCGAAAAATATGGTCATTTTAAGCCATATTTGACTTGAATTTCATGAAAAAAGCTTCAAATTGCAATATTTCTTTGCTCAAACGCCTTTATAGGTCCTCAAAGTGCTATATTTGATGATTAAAAGATGAATTTCTAGTAAAATTCAGTAAATTGGGAGTTTTTCGAAAAATATGGTCATTTTAAGCCATATTTGACTTGAATTTCATGAAAAAAGCTTCAAATTGCAATATTTCTTTGCTCAAACGCCTTTATAGGTCCTCAAAGTGCTATATTTGATGATTAAAAGATGAATTTCTAGTAAAATTCAGTAAATTGGG
>NW_027296891.1:0-715 GCF_016086655.4 Lepeophtheirus salmonis | reverse complement strand
GGACTCTTTGGTATCTTCACTTAAGCTGGCAACTCTTAAGAACTATTCTTCTAAATAAACCTTTCCTTTTTCAATATGGATTTTATACGTTCGGTGTTTTTGTGAAATTATTTTTCAAAATTTGTACTAAAACTTTGTAATTGGGTTTTGTAACCGGATTCAACTTCCTGTTACTAATTTCAATATGATTTTGACTTATTACGTACATCTAATGAGACTAAAAAGGAAAGAGGCATCATGTATATAAATATAAATCAATAATGTTTTGTTTTTTATCTCTAATTTTCATTGGTTTATAATAGAATATTTTCACTATTTTCAATACTTACACAGTTCATTAAAATATCCAATAAATTAAAATAAATTTAATACAAAATTCTTCATTTGATTCATTCACTTATTCAAATTCATACAGTTGATATTATATTCCATTGACATTTATATTATCAATTATCATAATGGGCATGTGTTGTGCCTTTAATTGCAACAATATGTCTAAAACCAACAAAAAGGGCTTTAGGTTTTAGTCCTTGAAGAATATTTTCCTTTCCAAAGGGCAAGGATCAGAGAACGTTGTGAATTCGCGCTGTCAGACGTCCTAAGTGGACTCCAACGGATCATTTAAGACTTTGCGACGTAAGAGTTCATGTTAAATAATACATTCAATAAATATTTTAATAACAAACATTTATATTTTATTCCATACCATTTTACT
>NW_027296890.1:0-2932 GCF_016086655.4 Lepeophtheirus salmonis | reverse complement strand
TGTCTTTGGAATTATATGCCTCTATACTTTGGTCAGCGAAGTATAGATGGTCTCAAGCGATTTTTGGTTAGTTCTTTTTTTGTGTGACATATTTATATACAGGGTACGGTTTTACAATTAAGAACTTTCGAAACCAGGACATAAACCTTTTTATTTCTTAAATTAGTAGAGAAATTTACAAATCCATTGATATACAAAAGTAGGAACCCTCCATAAACCTAATCGTTCAATCCAGCCACCCTCAGTCTCAACCACAGCCTCCAACCTGGCGAGGAACCTGCTGTACGCCTTGATCAGCCTCAATAATGGAGGCTCTCAAAGAAGCCAAATGGTTGTAAGCACGCCTGTTGGACTTCCTTTCTAAGACGCCTCACACAAAATAGTGCAAAGGATTGCGGGGAGGTAGGGGGTCGCATTTCCTTAGATCGGACATCTCCAAATTGTCCCTAAGTGAATTTTATACGCAGATCGATCTTCCTTCTTCTTTGCTGGTGTTCCCATCCCTCCAGACGCCTTGAACTCCTTCGCAACTTTGTACACGGTGCCAGATGACAACTTGAGAAAGTAGATGATCGTTTTGGGTTGCACGGCCTGTACGGAGGGTGACAATAATCTCTGCACGACAGTCGTACTTGCAGGACATTTTCTACGTTTTTGTAAAGAGAACTTATACAAAAATGTCTGCTGAATCTGATAAACTGGTTTTTAAAGCTGTACAACTAAGGGTTACCAAGAAAAACTCTTTTAAAAAAATTCTTTATTGTAAAACTGCACCCTGTATATATTATTGATATTTTGGGATTACGTTATTTTTTTTTTGATTTTTGGTCCACTTTTAAGTTATTTTTTAAAATTTAAAATTTCTTATTTTAAATGTAATTTTTATTATCGATGATAACTTTTACTTGGAATAAATACTAATTATTAGGACTGGGACAGTACGTTAGAAACAGTACGAACAGTGGTACCCCCTTCACGGTACGCCGTTTGGTATTTGTAAATATTTTTTTAATAGAATTAATTTAGTTTTTCAATTTTTTTCGAAATTTTATTCTTTACTAATTTTTTTTGTACTAATAAACTTAACTTCTTTAAAAAAACAAAGGTTGATATAAAATATACAACGGGTATCTAATACTACTATTCATGAATTTATAAATTGTTTTTGTGAACAGATGAGCTTGTTTACATTTCCCAGTAATAAACTAGACAGATTAGCAGTCACAATATTGCCAGCTATCGAAAAAGTTATTACACTTGATACTGATGTACCTGTAGTTGCAAAGTATGGACAAGCTAACATGGAAACATTCGAAAATTTATTTTAATTATCTCTCCACCATGGCACAGGGTTTTCGTCAACTGGGATGCGTTTTATCAATTTGCGAGTCATTATCACTTTCTTTTTGTATGAACAAATACATAATTATTTCTTATATAAAAGGATCCTTATGGATTGAAATCTTACCTCACTATCAAAATATTTAAAATGTGATTATAATTATACGTACCGCCCTACCACACCAAAGGTAAAAACGTACCAAATCTTAAGGATCGTTCTGAACCAAACTTTGGTACAATGCCGTATCGAACCAGCCCTACTAACTATATGTAAGTGGATCGTTACAGGTTTTGATGATCACGACTGGTAGAAAGATAAATAAACATACTTTTCTCTGGTAATAAATATTTGTCTTACCCATATGTATAGTATATTTAATATCATTTTTCTATATGTAAATAAATTTATTTATATGTATACTGAATATGATTATTGTATTTTGTAAGCAGATATTGTTTTTAGTACAAAGTCATTTTTTAGTGGTTGTCTAATTTTTGATATATTCATCATATGTCAATATATATCATTGAGTCATATAAGTAAACAAACGTCATTTAAGACATTTGGACATTTCTGTGAGGCATGCTACTGATTGCACTTTAATGTGATTAATATACGTAGCTTGTCAAAACTGAGGCTATCACTTAAGTTCGATATTACTCATTATCTTTTAACAACATGATTTTATTATCTAATTGATTCATTTTTGGAATGCCTACCCAAATATTCTTATTATGTGACCAGTAAAAGTGTAGTCTATAATCTAAGTATTGTGAAAGAAACTCAAAAGTGGTGATAATCAACTATTTTATCAGTGCAAAGCACCTAAGCACATTTTTGCATGATCTTGATAACTTTGCAAAGTCCTTGTAAGGAAGTAAAGTGGAGAAAAGACGGTTGAATTGCATAATAATTATATAAAAACCTACATGAATTTCAATTATTATACTGTCATGTACAATTCACACACCCTTGATCAAAAAATGACTTGGGATGGAGCTTTTATAGAACACGAGGAGCGTAGAACAGTAATTGCATCTTCATGAGGCCGGCATTCCGTTTCAGACCACCCCCTGCTGAAGTTCTGAACATGGTAACTTGAAGAATGTTTGGAAAGAGAGCAACATAGATGTCTAGACATTTCATTAGATGATTTACAAGGATCTATGACGGAAAGGAGGAGGAACGAAATGAACAGGGACATAGAAGAAAAAAATCGTCAATTCTACGATGAATCCTTCAAAAACTTAGACTTATAACTCCCTAACGAATCCTCATCCTTTACCGTCTGAATTAAAAAGAAAAAATCTAATTTGTATAAACAGGACATGATATAAATGAAATGTAACTTTTTTTTAAAGAAAATATATTAATAAGACAGTGATCCACTTGTTCACATGGCATATTTATCTACATTAGCTTGGAAAGACTGAAATTAATGCTATACACGTGTTTATTTAAAAGGGACTTTGAAGTACATACCGGCGGTAAAGGGCTAATATTAATCTTCTGTATTATTTATTTGGTCGAGTACAGTTCAGTCTTAGGACTGTTCCCAGGGACTGTCAGTCATTGGGAACGGTACAAGGG
>NW_027296889.1:0-4940 GCF_016086655.4 Lepeophtheirus salmonis | reverse complement strand
AAAATATTGAATTTGAAATTTTTTGTTATATACCTATAACATTAATATCTGATTAGAATGATAAAATACAATTAAAGCAATGTGATTGAATTATCATATTTTTGGAATGATTAGTTTTCATTATGTCTATAATAATTTTCTATGACTTAAATAATAAAACGAACCTACATTTTTGTTACCAAAAATGTACAATACCATTTTAATTGCTTTATAATATTAAAAGAACAAAATTTAATGTCATTGAAAATATCCAGCTTTTTCTCTCATAGAACGGAAGAGTTGATAAAATAATTTCATCAAGCCTCAACAATTGCTTAGCCAATTGCTTTTTGAGTGAATAAAAAATAATGAAAGTTCAATTTCAGCTTTTTTAAAAAAAACCTTTTCTATATCATTTTTATCTTTTTCCAAATATATTGACTCATGTAACTTATGTAATTCTTAGCGTGACTGAACTTGGACGTAAAAAAATCCAAAGACAAACGAGAGCTTATATCAGAAGTTAAAAAATGTTTTTGAATCGGAGGCAAACAAAACGTAACTTTACTACTTCTTACCAAATTTCGTTATCCTCCAGCACAAGAACAACGCCATGCATGCTCTCAAAGGGGATCTTAGCGTCAAATGGCGTGCAAGTAGTTTGTGTAACATCAGTTTCTTCGAGTATATACATACATTGGTATACTTCATTGTTTCGAACGTTTTAAATACCGAACACATTAATTTACTTTTCTTTTTTAAGAAATTTTGAAGTTTTTTTAGGATTTTCAGGTAAATCGGAATTTGAAAATTTCAAAATTATTTTTCATATCAACTCTTCCTGTATTATTTTAAATATAGAAGACTCCCATTTCTTTACTAGAGCCACGTTATATTCTATCCTCCAAAACCATAGCATCATAGGCTGTTCATTTTTTAAAATAAACTTTTAAGCAATAGTACCATGTGCCTCGCTCCCACACTTTCCTTGCACTCGCTCGTATGCCCACCCCTAAATATTGGCAATATTAGTGGCGTCACTACAACCTTTTTGAGGGGGCTGAAGTCATTTTCCCTCTAATGGTAAAAGCTAGCATTGCCTCTGGGTAATATCACAATTTGAAATTCGCAAAACTATTTGAACGCAAATAACGCCACAGATTATATATTCATGTGCTAGAGGGCTCAAATTGGTGCCATCAAAGAATGCAAGTATTTTATATTGGTTTGATTAATTCCGATAGGTTAGGTGATTTTTTTGTTATTAGTTTAGTAACAGAGACATCTCTAAACGAGATGACAAGAATATTTTAAAATATATATTGATAGTGTTGTGTCGGTCCTTATTTATTCAGTCCAGTGCAATATTAGGAGCGGTCTTTAAACACGTGGTTACCTTAATTTCATCATTCAACCTTTCCTTTACAAAGTAAGAGAAAAAAGGCCCAAAATCATATGGTAGGTAACCAAATTTATTGCCAATATTTGGTAAATATAGAGCAACTTTTCGAATGTTTTACCCCATGATTTATTTATTGTCATTGCCATTGCTAACTTGACATGTTTTTTCTTGAACCATAATGAAGATTAAAGATACATACTAATATGAACTCGGTCATCTTCTTCCTAATTCCCTTTTTAAAATTCGTTTTTAAGATACGTTCTCCCTTTTTCTGTATGTATAATAATTCGTTTTTTGATTTTTAATTTTTTTGGTGCATTTTCGAACCTACAACTTATACATTAAAAAAAACTTTGAGATACTGGGGAATCGATCTTGTTTTGAAAAAAAAAATCAACTTATTAGCGAAAAATTAAAATTGTCCGTCAGAGCCCAAGAATCTGACCTGATCAGAATTAAACATAGCTCTACGTACGTAATGCAAAATTCTGAACAACTTTTATTATATGTCTAAAGCCTGTATTTGTCTCTGTTTATGAAATAAATGCATTTTTATCATTGTTTTTCTAAGCAGGACGTACATCACACACTCACATAAATTATTTTAATTGTATGTAAGATATATATACAAATAATATTTTAGGGAAGTAATTAACTAGACATTAAAAGGTGTTGAATATTCTTACAAAATCGAACTATGGTATGAAATTATACTATATACTATTTTTGATGAATATATAACTGAACATTTCAAGGTGATGAATTGTATGTAGTAAAGAAAATTAAATTATAATAAGATTGATATAATAGATCATTGATTAGTATTATCGATCAGAAAGATTCGCTTCATAGCCCTCTTCAAGTCATTTCTATACTAACAAACATGATTGCTTTGATGAAGTCATGGTTCATGATGTATACAAGAAAGATCCGCGACACATTACATGATAAGTACAAGCCCTCAGTCCACAGATCTACGATGAGTCTCCATCCATGACTCTAAATAAGAGACCAGGGATTTATGATGGATTTTTTTAGTTTATTATTTTGTTCTTGTGAATTTCTTTACTAATTTTATTCTTGAATCTTCCCATTTTTTTTTCTTTTTTTCAAGTGGTTATAACCCCAGCTTTTCTTTCCATGAGTGCGGCCCTGCAACCTCTAAACTCCTCCAGTCCATATAATGAAACCCCCAATTCACTTTCAAGATCCTCTTAAGTGCTTATAGTCCGAATAACTCAAAAGAATGGAGATCTTGAAGGCAGACTTTCACACAAAAATAAATATTTTGTAAAATTTATCTAAGCACATCACAGGCTCATTCTTAAGACCGTTTGACCACGATGATTTTTATAAAATGAGGATTTAAAATTTGACAGTCTTAAAAAAAAAAAAAAAAAACCCAGGTGCTTCGATAATTATGTGGATGTTATCCATGAGGAACTGTTTTTCATTAATAATGGCAAATAAAATATAATTAGCCATTGAACCTGAGTCTATACTTGAGGAACTGCATATTTTAATGTCAAGTTGGACACTCAACGACTGATGTTGGAGAGGTAACTCCTCACAAGGTTGACAATTTTGTCAACAGAATGATTTTAAGGTACTTTGACAAGCTGAAAAAATCTTTCAATTTTATCTTGTATCGAAATTTTATATTCATCAAGGGTTTTGCGTTCATATCAGAATAGGTTGGTATGCTTGGGGTATCTTCATTGCCATCAAAGAAATCCAGGTTACGCTTCGAGACGCCAGAACCATGATTTGGCCTTGCTCGACCAGAAGAGGCAAATCTTAAATCGCCCTACTATATGAGAGACTTCAAGATTTGGCTTATATTTACTCATGTCTGGGTTACCAGTCTAGTGTTTTCGGAATTAAACACGGTAATTGAAGGCTAACACTTGTTCATTTATGTCTCCGAATAAAACTGAGAGGTACAATGTCTCAGAGGACATCAATTCGTGTAGCTGAACACTACATACATAAAGTAAATTACAATTATTTACATGCAAATGTTCTGTTTATTTAAAACAGAAAGTAATAAACAGACCATCATACAAATTTTAAATAATAATAATTTTAAACTTTATAAACAGAGGACGATTA
Source organism: Lepeophtheirus salmonis (assembly GCF_016086655.4). Classification (NCBI taxonomy): domain Eukaryota; kingdom Metazoa; phylum Arthropoda; class Copepoda; order Siphonostomatoida; family Caligidae; genus Lepeophtheirus; species Lepeophtheirus salmonis. The sequence continues at coordinate 1,447 of NW_027296889.1, read as the reverse complement.
CAAAATTATTAGTCCACCTAAGCGATACAGCAACACAAGACCAGAAGAACTCAAATAAAGTAGGCTGAAGATTCATTTCACAGTCAATTATGTCCAGTTATTCCTTGTGAAATCAGAATACTTTTTGAGGTTAAATGATAAAACAATGTGATGCACACTGTAGTCGCTGACTCCGATTGGATATTTACTTATTATCAAATAGTACTTGAGTCATATTTTTATGGTGAATCTTTTATTTTCGATATGTATTATGAGTTTGAGATTAAATTCTGCTTAAAAGTATAATTTTTGTCTGATATATTAAAAAATTAGCAGATATATGTGTACATGTTGTGTTAGAACTTTAGGAGTCCTAAGTTAAACCAGTTCCAAGTAGTTGAGCCAAAAACAAAAAGTGCTGTAATATTTCCCCTTTTCACCTACTAATGAAAATATAATATGAAATCATATTGACTTTTTATTTAACTTAAAAAATGATGCTATACATAAAAATATATTTGTCAATAATATATTAAGAACTAAGAATAGGAAGGCCCTCGCAACCTCTCCTGTCTCAATGACTCAAAGAAATTCAAAATACAAGCAAATAAAATTAAAATAATTTATTTGTGTGTGTGTGTTTGAGTGATGTATGTCTAGGGCTGGGAATCGAGCGAGTGTGTGTAAAAAGGAGGAGTGAGACATATGCCACTATTGATTAAAAGTACGGCTTTGGAGGATAGAAGATATCCTGATGCTGGTATAAAAATTAGAATTTTCCATATTTCATTACACTAGAAGAGTGAATATAAAAAGTAGTTGAAATTTACATATAAGGATTACCTGATTTACTTCGTGAAAATCATGAAAAAACTTCCCAATTTCTATATTATAGATGTATTAACAAATATTAATAAAAGTCGCTAATATGTCATACAATGAGTAGTCTAAAACTTATGATTATCACTTAACCCGAAGCAGTAGATTACTAGTAAATTTAGACATTCTATCTCCAGCCTATCCAGTTTTTGAATGAATTCTGATATCAGGGCTGGCTAAACAATGCACCATACCCAGAACACCTTCAGGACGGACTGCAGTAGGATACCTAATCTGGAAACTATTACGAGGGCACCATAAGTTTAAGTCATTGTTACATGTACCCGTACTCATTATATGTTTTAAATGAAGTGTATCAATAAATGTTTAAAAAAAAATTAATTACTTGTAAATTAATAAATTAAAGTATTATAAGGCATATTTCTGATATAATGTTAAAGAAGTATCGGTAAAAAAAAAAAAAAAAAAAAAAACACAATAAAAAACGATGAATTATAACGAAAAATATTAATTAGAAATTACACAGAAAGTGAAACAAATTAATAGTGAAAAACGATACGAAATTGAAGTAATTAATACTAAATATTACAAGTGGATTCAACAAATTAATAGAGCCAAATGATACAAA
>NW_027296888.1:0-1646 GCF_016086655.4 Lepeophtheirus salmonis | reverse complement strand
GTCCATTTAAATGAAATATAATTTGTTGGAAAATGTATTCCATGTTCAATTTCGAGAAAAACTATTCTACTCTCCTTTTGGGTTAAAGTGCTCCAAATATGCAATTTTATTAAAATGACTAAGTGTTGGTCATAAGCTATATGTAATAGATTTTAATAATTAATTATAACTTAATTCATCTATATTAAACATATGTGATTAAGAGAAGATTGATATGAATCACAACAGTATAGATTTTGAAAACAAAATATTGCTATTTTTATTTTTTGAGGTAAATTAATTAACCTATCACATGGAATGGGTTGAAATAGCCTTACATTTCATTTAGATTTTTGAATTTCTATCTAATTTGAAAATATATGTAAAATTATAAAAATATAGGAGATAATTTAAAAACAATATTTTCTACGCCACGTTGAAAATGACGGTTTTTAGTATTTCAATTTAGGATAACAAAATAAATTTAATCAAGTTAGTTCAATCAAAAGATAGTAGCTTAAAAGTAACTAGTTAAATTAAAGTTGTTAAAATATTGTTGTTTAGATAATTAACCAGTGAAGTTGAAAGTTAATTAACTTAGCGCGACCTTAATTAAGTTAATTTAAGTTGTATTAACTTGCCCACTCTGTACATATAGTCACAATTTGTTGATAGAAATCGATGAAAATAAGCCTTTTTATACTTTACTTTTTAAGTAACTTTTCTGTTTTACAAATGGAACTACTTACGTGGATGGTATTTAGACTTTTAATAAAAAATACGGTTATTATCAAAATCATTTATAAAATTTATACAATATACTTATAGTCTCAAAGGCAAAGGTGTTGGAGAGGCGGGGGGGGGTTACAACTGTTATTTATGTAGCCAAACCGGTGAGCATAATAATTATCAATAAATAAGTCCATATAAATAATAAAATACCCATGATAACAAAGAAATTAAATTATAATAACAGCGATTTTTACAAATTCATTCATATTTTCACTGAGACGTTTCTAAGCATGTATAAAATTAAGACACTTTAACTTCTTAAAATAATGGCAGTTTCATTTAAAGGACTCTAGGGAGGTGCGGTCAAGGGAAAAATAAACAATTCAATCTAGAAAACAGCGGGAAATATGTTCTTTTCGCCGCAATCTTCTCTTTTTCACTAGGGGTGGGGGGGGACTCACTCCATCAATCCCCACCCCTAGTACGAGGAACATAAAGCAACTTCTAATTTTAAGCCAATCAGAGTTGAGAACTACTGCTATATTGGCATGTTTTTACTATTATTACTATATTAAACCTTTTTTATTTAAACACCCCTTATTTTAGTGATGTACATTAGTAGTAATATTTACTGGATTTAATCACGTATGTACGTTCTTCTTTCATATCCTTTGTTCTCTCTTTTACATATTCTATATTTGAGTCATAACCCATGTACGACTGATGTTTGACTTCCACCACCTAATATTGACGTCATATTAGATGAGAGGTTGCGTGTTTGTCAAACCCTGTCTTTCCTTCCCAGCATTCCGTACGATATATTAAATTGAAAATTATACCAATAGTGGCGTCATAGACTGTGAGTAGTTGAGTGTTTATCAAAATCATTAACTGACCGTAGGGTATTTGTTAAACGATATAAGATGCCTAAAATA
>NW_027296887.1:0-772 GCF_016086655.4 Lepeophtheirus salmonis | reverse complement strand
TTCAAAAAATTGTTAAATTTTATTCCCTATTTTATAAATTATTTAATACAACTGCCTCCTTAATTGACTACTTCCGTTAGACGTGATTGAAATGCTGCACGCGCCATAGATTTGGGAAGTTTCGCGCATTTAATATAAATTGAGGGACAGACATCTTCCAAATTTAAATGTTGACGATTTTCTACCTTCGACTAGAGGTAACCTTACACAGAGCAAAGTAATCGAGGGAGTTAAGATCTGGACTCGAAGGGGGCCACATAGATTTTTCCCAAAAAGGAATATTGGCTCTCTTGTCATTGAATCCTGGAACGGATTGGAGCTCCATCTTACTGAGAGGTCACCTTAATGGTTTAAGATGAATTGGGTAGAAACCACGGAAGAACCACAGGCTCTAAAATATCTTAAATGTAGTCACCCGTCTTCATATGGAGGCACTCCGGAATAAAAACAAAAGGAAGCTTATCTCCTTTATTTGAAATTCCTGCCCAAACGAAAAGGGATCGACTATTAATCAGTTTTGGAATTCTTCTTTGGTCTAAGGATAGCTTTTTTGATTATAATGCCAAGATTTGGTAGTTTTGACGGTTGAATTTATGATCTAGGTCCCATTTCTTCTAATCCGACAAGAAAATATTTCCTCTCCGCGTGCCTAGTTATAATAATGTTTCTACTTCTTTGAGTCCCTTTTATCCGTCCATCTTCTGCGACATTCTGACCGTAAAGAAACTTTTGGGAAGCCATCTTTAGGACCTTATGGATGATTCGATTCATC
>NW_027296886.1:0-4203 GCF_016086655.4 Lepeophtheirus salmonis | reverse complement strand
AATTTATCCAAGTCTATGGAAGATAGAGAATTGTGAATACTTTCAGTTTCACACATACAAAGGAAAATGTTTACGTATCAAGGGGTCTCGACTAAAATTTACTAGTATAAGGGGCCTTGTTATAGTAAAGTTTATCCTAAGATTGTCGTCTCTAGGCTGTTTCTAACTTTGAGCATATTTAATATACAAAAATTAGATTATTTCAGCAAATTTCCAAAATTTAGAAATAATAATTAAAACATTAAGATTAACTACAACATATAAATAATTAATAAAACATTTTTTTTTTTGTACACACCTCATTTTTCAATGCATCTTAATACTTTGAAATTGCGTGATAGCGTGATCTAAAAAAATAGCAATGTAGCAACGAATGTGGGGATACTGAGCGTGTCATATTACAAAAGAAAAGATAATTACATATCTATAACTTCTATTTGCAGTTGTTACCTGAATCAATGACTTCTTCCCAAAGAAAATATAAGAGAACTAGAAGAGCAACGCGTCTGCCGAGGGAAGAGTAAGAGAAACAGAAATGAAGAAGAAATTATCTACGTGCATAAAATAGTAAAGTGTTGACATTCAAGTATTATTTATTTTTATTTTTTGTTATAATTTTTAAATGGTGGTCCTATAAACATATTTATTAGTTAAAATATTAATTATTGTTTCGTTATCTATGATATTATTATTAAAGTATAATGTAATAAGGGCTACTTTTGCTCTATAATATTATTTTTGCCTAAATAAAATTAAAGCTTTTAACGTATTTAATGAAATTATTATGACTATTATCCACAGAAAAAAATTGCCTTGCAATTTGTCTTCCTCACATATTCCAAGGGCAATCAAAGATTATCGACTCTCCCTTGATGAAAAAGTTGGATCCTGGAATAAGTTTATGCCAACTTCTTGATCAATACAAAAATGTGATTGTCCGTTATATTTCTATCTAACATATGTGCATTAAGAACATTAAAAACCTAATTCTGTTTTTCACTTATTATTTTAATACTTTGCTGCAAATTGAAAGATGAATTAATTTTTTATTAAAAAGTACAGCTGGAGAAGATGGTGGCTGCTGAGGGAGGACATGTTGCATAAATGTATTGTTTAATATTATGTCTAACTTATTCATATTAACAAATACACTCCAAATTCCATTTTTATCAAGCAGGTTGAATTTTAAGATATTTATCGTGGACACCCTGTACAACTGTCGGAACAACCGTTGGCTTGGGGGATCGCCAAAGGAGGTCAAGGGGGTGTTCTTTAAAAAACATCCGGCTGAAACAATGGCCCTGACGGTCGAAGCGTCCGACGGCAAAAATATGTGCTTTTTGATTACCATTACATAAGAGTGCAAATTGTTTTTTTTTTTCAGAATCTTCTGGAGCCTTAGCTTTAAGACATTAGAAAGATTATTCAGTGGATCCAGGTACCATCGATGGCTAAATACCAATTTCTTTATTTGGTTGGAGATAGCAACGCAAAATTAAAGGTATTCCTTACATATTCATATGTGTTCATGCTATAAAAGGCAAGAGTTGAGGCAAGTTTTCGTATTTCAGGAGAATAAGCTTCTCTACTATGCTGATTTAGTAATGGCTTTGTTTTGCAGTGATAGAAAAGTAGATCTGGAATTGCAGTTCCATTAAATTCTTGCAAAATTACCTCAGCTCCTTGCTTGACATACTTTTACTCTCTTAAGTCGTCCATTACTTCCTAAAATAATAATTAAATAAATAAATATTTTGTTCTTCAAGTTTCTATTAGTATTAGTCATTTATTTTTTTACCTTTATGGAATTTGCCTCTTTCTTTTATTGATAAGTCTGGGCTTTTAGCTTTTATTGCAAGTTCTCTACTTTTTCATCATTTTCCAGCCCTTCCTTTTGAGTGTCTTAATATCACCAAAGGAATAAAAATGATCAAGAACAACATTTTTTGAAAGATTTTGTAATAATTCTTGTTCCTTATTTTCTCGTTTTGCCTGTCTCAGTTTATTTTAGCAAAAATTTTTCCCCAATCGTCTGACCTAATGATTGATTTAATTAAAATTAAAATATCTACATTTTAAGATGGATTATTGCCATTGGTATTAAATTTTAATTTCCAATCCGAATTACTGTGTAGAAATAAAAACCTTTTTTGGTTCAGAACGTCTTGAACTCTCTTGCTGTATTTATTTTTAAAAAACTTCTGGAATTCCATTGAAAATGGTTTAAATAACATCATCTTTTAGGCAATGTCCCTCAGTCCTGGGAGTTTTACAACAATGAGCCTCAAAGTGACTTGAACATATAACTGCAGTTTTAAAGGGTTTAAAGTTGGCCCTCTCTGTGTTTCGGAGCCACTCTCTAAATCAAATAATGAGGCAAGATAAATGTCTTCATAGCTGAGATGCCAGTTGTAGAATTAATTATGAATTTGCCTTTTAAGGGACTCATCCTTAGGGAATCTGTGAAAACTAGATTTCCACAACTTTTTTTATCCCCTGATTTATATGAGTAGTTAAACACACGATTTCGATATTTTAGATAAAGTTCTATACGACTATATTAATATAATATAAATTATTACACTGTGTAACTATGAACTATAATATTATATTGTCAAATAGTAAGGGAGAACGTGTGGAAATGATATTTTTCTTGCCTTAGACGAGACTACAACTAAATCAGGTTATTACTTTTTTTTCGCATTGGATCCAGAGCATGAGGACTCTGTCTGAAAGTGGACTCAAATAAAGTTCTGAGTATTGGACGTAATAGATTTTTACTCTATTCTTTATATTATTTAGTATTTACTATTTAAAATGAGTAATTATTAATTGAATATGACGAGGATCTATAATGAATGTGCGAAATTAATAATTATGAATACACAATTAAGTTGTGTGTACAAATTTCTATATAACGAAGGTATTATGTTTGGGGAATGGATAACATTATTTATCTCGATTTATTGGTTATATCACTGCTTTTAGCCATACCATTAAAATTGAATTGAAGTCCTCGACGTAGGAGTCAATCGTTTAGAATTAGAAAACAAAATATTTGTTTCCGATTTGTATTTTAGAAGTAATTGAAACAAAGCTGTTCAGACCATGAGTGAGACAAATGAAATTGTTGGAAAATAGCAAGTAAGGTTTTTGACAATACAATAAGCTTTACCTTCGATGATAAAAAAATTTAGTTTCTCACCTCAGAAATCGGAGCCAAAATGTTTATTGAGACTTTTTACTTCGATATATGTATTTTTTTTTTGTTGTCAGCCTTCTTAACATCTTCCAAATTTATTTAATAAGGACATCCTAACAAAGACGGCGCAGAAAACCAATCAATACTGCAGTCATGAAACTTATTTGCGTCTAACACAAGGCGATAAAATTTCCTGGAATTTCTTTCTTAATATTTGGAAACACTTATTTATTTTGGAACTCCATTGGCTTTGCGATAGCATAGTGAAAAAAAAGGGCTTTTTAATTATAAAATTCAATTATCTTTACAAGATTTGGATAATTATCAATATGGAATGGAACGTTGAAGGAGACATGCATTTTGTTCATACCCCACATAAAATTAAAAGCCTTAGAACTGATTAAATTATATTATTTGACTTAAAATTCAAGTTATTATGGTGAATATGTATTTTCTTATGTAGTGGAAGCTAAAATTTTGTAAAGGGTTGGCTTCTATAATAAAAAAGGTCATGTGACAAAAATCTGGAACCCTTGCCATAAATCTAAGCCTTTCTTTGTGGATTATCGGCAAAAAAGGAATTGAAATAAAAAATATTTTTATAATTCAATTATTTAATGAAATTTAATGTTAATATGAATTATTCATCAGAAAAGTAAGAAATGTTGGAATTGTAATTACAGTTAGTCTTGAAATAAAAAAACATTTAAAAAATGAAACTACCTACATATTATATCTGCATTATTATTTTATACAAATGGAAATATTTTCTTTTTAATTTCATCGCTATTTTATTAACATAAGTTTATATATTCAAATCGTACATAATTTTTGTTCCATTTTCAATCAGACTTTGGTAATATCCTTCAAAATTATACCATTTAGGTTACATTTTAGAATCTTCGTGATGAGAATGGAATTATTATTTGACGTTCAACATAATATCAAATCTGAATCTTGGCAAAATCAATTTTGAAATTAAGAAGCTAGTATGATATAAA
>NW_027296885.1:0-1394 GCF_016086655.4 Lepeophtheirus salmonis | reverse complement strand
ATGATCATTCATTGACACAAACACTTGAATTCACCTTCATAATTGTTTTTCCAAAATAAAGAATTTATTTAATACACATGTTTTTCACTTTTATTTTTATAAACTTTAATTTTACCTCCTTGAACGTAATTGTTTTAATTCAATCGCTTTGTGTATTAATGAAATACGTGAAATTAGAAAACATATATGGTGGAAAAATGTGTGGAAAATTACCAAAGACGGTTATTATTTAGATAAATGGTAATCAGTGTTTCATAAAGCGTATTCATTTTTATTTTGCATGGAGATAAGATTAGAAAATTTCAAGACAGAGGCTTCGTTCGAGTTAAAAAGATAGCAGAAGAAATAGAGAAGGACAATTTAGCAATTTAACAATGAACTGCAAGAGTTAATTAACTCTTTTCAGATAGGCTGAAAGTTTCCTCACAATATAAATATCTAGAACAGGATGGATATATAATATTACCTTATTATATACGGTAAATAATAGTCGTTTCTAAGTCCTTAAAAAATCTATATTGGAAAGCCTTTATTGCATTAACCAAGGAATTGTTCGGACCAAGCAAAGAGCCTGTCAAACTGTATATTGGCCGAAAATTGATCAGAACATCGAAGAAAAAGTTTATGGTTGGGAAAATATGCAAAACGTTGCTTCCATCACAAGCTAAGGAAGATGTATTGAATAAATTTCAAATAAATAATCGGACGTTTGAAGAGGCATCTCTAGACATCTTCCATTATGAGAAGAAATTTGATTTGATTATGATGGATCAGTACTTGGGATATCCATTTGTATAGCATTTTGATAGGTTCTCAACAACAAATCTAGTTTTGCAGGTTATTTTACCAACATTTGCAATTTTTGGAATACCAAATAGATGCCCATCAGATGAAGGACCCCAATTTAAATCCAGTAAATGGAGGGAAACTATAAAAGAATGGAGATATGAAGTCATTGTTCATACAATATATCAAATAGTATTAAATGGAAACTTAAAAGATTAATATGTTGTCTATATAATTTAAATTTCCAAAATACATTTTAACTTTGAATTGATAATCATACTATTTTATTAATTAATTCAATAATTATTATTTTATTTATGGAAAATCATTCAAAAGATTTTTTTAAATATATAATTTTGGAAATAATAATTTATTTATCCATAATCTGATTTAAATCAAATAGTTTTCTTAAACATAAAAATAATAATAATATACATACAAATTAGAGTATAATAACGTATATTTGTGATTATTTTAAAGAATTGTGTTTAAAATAGTAATAAAAAAACACAACTAAAAAAACGATGAACTATTACAAAAATATTAATTAGAAATTGTATGTAGTTATACACAGAAATAAATTAATAATGACAAATGACACGAAATTG
>NW_027296884.1:0-75000 GCF_016086655.4 Lepeophtheirus salmonis | reverse complement strand
CTCAGAGATTTTAGGCGGAGAGAGACTCAATTTAGAAGAAAAGGAGAAGTATCAAAGGGCGAAGTATTTACCAAGGCTAACATATATTATTTCAAGGATTCCAAAGCATCGGGTCCGGATGACCTTTGTGGGCGAATTTTCTCTCTCGCTCCTGAAGAAATTGCGCCATACCTTTTAAAAGTAGGGAAATCCATGGAGAAGTCTGGAAAAATGCCCCTTTCTCTTACAAAAGGAAGAATAGCTCTTATACCTAAAAAGGGTGATGTCACTGATTTCAATCACCGGAGGCCCATCACAGTTTTAAATTAAGCTTACAGAATATTATCTGGGGTTTTAGCTAAGCAAATAGAACCCATTTTAAACCAAAACATTAAAGATGAACAAAAAGGTTTCCTGAGAAATAGAAAAATTACAGATATTTCACTAAAAATAGCTACACCAATTGAATCTCTTAATAGGAGTGGAAAGTTTGGTGCATTGATTTTTGCAAAGCATTTGACTCTGGACGCCACTGCCACATTATGAGATCTGTCAATAGGTTACTCCCCAAACGTTTTTTTAACACTCGCTAACGGCTCTTCTATAATTTCGTTGGATGGTAGAATGAGTGAACCCATTCTATTAAGAAAGAACCGTAGACAAGGATGTCCAAGCTCACCCTTGCTATTTATATCTGCCGTCGATGAACTAATAAGGACCATTTCGAAAAAGTATTTGTGATTTCGTGTCTCTTTTTGTGGGACTCCACATCTAATTGACCTATATGCTGATGATGTAACGTTAATGATTGAAGCCAATCCGGAAATTCAACTTCGGTATATGATCAAAGTTCTTTTGACTTTTTTTAACAAATATAAGGTCAATTTTGGATTCGAAATTAATCTAACGAAAACCGCCATCCTTCCCCTTGGATCTTGGAAGCCGGATTGTTCTACAATAATCGAAGCTTGTAGAGTTATACCAAAGGTAAACATCTTACGCATCGAATGGACAACCAAACGGGTCTCAAGAGATATTTGAGTACGATTAAATATGATGGCCAACAAACAGATCCAAAAATGGCGTCATTTATCTCTACAAAAACGCATTCATTTATATAATTTGAGAATTGTTCCTCTTGTATTATACAGAGATACCTCCATTCCTTCTCTAGCAGAATCTGCAATGATGCAACAAGATACATTGTTTAAGGTTCTCCTTCCATACAAATTATATTCCTGCTTTAAAACATCCAAAGTATAAATTAAGCGGTGGGATCTGCCTTTTATCTTTTTTATAATTCCAAAATGTTACAAAAAGGTTGTGGAGGAATTGAACCCGTTGAGAGACTGGAGGGTGAATTTCACGTCCTCTAAATATATGAATAGATTCAAATGGGAAAACATTTAACTAATCGGGATTTGGAAGTTTTTTTGCCCCTTTTAGCGTCTATTCAGAGAATTTTAGGGAAAGGAAGGCCTACTTATAATTCAGATTCAACAATTGATATAATTCACGAAAATAGGACTAAACTGCCTTTTGTTAATAAGTTTGGGAATCCGTTTTTATTAGAGAAGACTGCTCTCCATCATAAAATTTTAAGTTATTATGATTTAAGCCAGGTCTCTTAAATATTTTACTCCTTCGACACCATGGTTTTTAAAAATTAGCTTTTGCCATAATTCATCTGTGGGAGTCAAGTCTGTGTCAGATAAATATATGGTACTACTCGATCTTTCTCGCCATGGGAACGAAGAATTCACCGAGGAATTTCCGGAATTTCAGACGGGACAAAATTTATGGCACAATTTCAAATTTCCACTGACAATATCAAACTTTACTATCTTTGCAAAGACTGATTGCCCAGTTTTGAGAGTAGTCAAATATTTTATCCAATTCAACGTTTGTGTGACAGAAGATATTTCTTCTAACTTAATAAAGGCAAATATATTATTTGGAGCTAATAGTATCAATAAAAATACTTCTCCTGTTTACAAAGCCGTGGAATTTGCTTTATTAAATATTAAATCATTGGTTGCTAAAAAATTGACTATTGACTCTCCATTACATGTGGAAGATTTAAGAACTATAATGATAAGCGCAGCTGCTCGATATTTAGCACTTTCTATCAAAATCCCTCTGTCATCATCTTGGTCGTAGGCATGGGGCGGAAATATCATCAAATTTGTTCCTTCGAGGTCCGTGCAATATTTTAATCTCATCAAGTCTATGATAAGAAGACATTGTCGTTTTTTATTAACCTTAGCTGATGTTTACAATTTCTTTTTTTGAATATTACATCAGGACATTAAATGAGAATTATAATGTTCATTTTTTTTTTAAATGTAATTGTCCTGTGGCTTTTTATTTATATGATCTACTTTTATCTTTATGTGATTTCATTATTTACACTGTTGGTTTGTAGAATATAAATAAATTATTTTAATAAAAAAACAAACAAACTTACTGCACTCATGTCTGGGGTCAAATGGGTGTATCTGACTTTTTTTCCTTTATTTGAAATTTTCTAAATTATTTCTCAATTATTAATTAATGTGGCCTAGGTAAAACTGAGCTAAGACCTAACATGGTAATATCAAATATTTAAAAATTAACCCAATACTTTAGGACAAGCCTCCAAACGTAAAAATGCAGCTAGTTTACCTAACAGGTGTAATAGGAAATCAGAGGTCTTTTTTTTCATATACAGCTTATTTATTCTTACCCCTAACTACTTGACTCCTAATCAATCTTCTAACTCATTTGACACTACTAATAATTCGGCTCTTCTTCGTTTCCGCTGGTCCAAGATCTTTTTGTACTTCGTGATGAACTCTTGTCTATAATATCGTACCATGCATCTTTCCATCGAAGATGATTTTGAGGTTCATCATGTCGATCATTTCTTTCTTTTCATTAATTGACACATCCAATGACCAATTTTTAACACGATCATCTGATTCCATATAAATATTCTTTCAGGTAGAACCAAACAGTAGAATTGAAAGTGTAAATACATTTGCTAAAATAATATTTTTTAGTTTCGCAAAGTTTATATAAGTTGTTCAAGATTCTGCTTTTGAAATCATGTCACTACACACCGAATTTAAATTTATCTAAAATTCTTGAATTTCAATGATTTAATTCTGTGAAACAGAGTCAAAACCTTTTTCAATGTCTATCTTTTTTTAATCTTTCAGTGAGGGTTCTCGTCATTATTTTATAAAAAACTATTTATAAGAGTAATTGGTTTATGATTTTATACAAACCTGTGATATTGTCCCCTTTTGGTGTTAAAGAAATTAAACCTTCTACCTTAAAAGTTGGAAGGTGTTTTTTATGCATTTTTCCTATACTGCTCAATATTAAAGTCAACAATTATTTATATGTTATGTAGAACTCTATAGAAAATTCCAATTGAAATTTTCTTAGTTTATAGTTTTAGTTAAAAAAAATATAAATATATTACTTACCAATTTTGGTATCCATAAAATTTTTGTCTTCTTAATTCAGTTATTTTTTAAATAAAGTTTGCTGTATTGTATTCACATTTTGGGATGTAATATCTCCATAATGTCTGTAGACTTACAAAAGTTGTTGTATAAATATACCCAGTTGCTGCAATTTCGTTTGCGTCTTCAGGGTTCCTACCTTGTTGACTCAACAAAATCTTTAAACTTTTTTCTCGTGTCTTACATTACCCAATTTCTGAAAGGCTCTTTGTCCCTTAAAGTATTCAGTTCTGATCTTAAGTCTAAATTAGTTTATCTTCCCTCTAGACTTTAACCAAGTCATCAACGGCTTTATACATTTCCGTTCCGGCTTTCGAGATAGTCACAGTGTTGTTTATTTATTTTCCTGGATCTTCAAGCCATGATTCCTAAGAAAACTTCTGCATCCTGAGTATTTTCTCCAACTTGTTGCCCTGAATTCATTTCTGATTCCATCAATTATTCAGAGTGCTTTATAGTCCTTTCCAACTCGTTCTACACATTGCTATCTTTTTCTAAAACGGATTTATTCATTTTATCTCTTTGCTAAAAGGAATACATTATGTTTTCTTTACTCCCACTAAGCGTCCTATATTTTTCAATAATTTCCTTCAATTTTACAAGATTAATCTCGGATAACTGTCACTCGACAGCTTACTGAAGCATTTTCATTCTTTTTAGTCCTCTCACACTGAATTTAAACCCTTGATCAATATTCTGAATTCATTTAAGCGATTAAACTTCAAGAAAAATGATTAATGGGGTTCATAATCAGACATTTTTTACACTTTTGCAAACATTAATACGGATGATTTTATTCTCCTGAATTGATTAGCTATAGAATAACTTTAGAAAAAGTTGATTTTATAGTTTTCGCTCTTTCTCAGAAGTCATTTAACAGTGCTAAAATGATACTTCCTTTCATTAAACTTTCTTATTTATAACTTATCTTAGTTCTTTTTTATATCCCTTCAAGTTTTTGATTGGAACAATCCATATATTGTTTAAAATACTGCAAAAATTATTAGGTTTTTTGACAAAAAAAAAAAAAACACTTATACAATAGAGTGTCCAAAGGCATATAAAGTAATTCTTAATACCTTTATAATTTATTCATCATTCATAGTAATAAGTAATATCATTAAAAAAAAAAAAAAAAATTTAAGTCCTAGTAAAAATTAGCAGCTTTAAGGATTTTTGTTCGATTTTCTATTTATTGAGTGATCCTATATTCTAAGGGGCTGTAAAAGCAAATACGCAACAAATGATCTTATTTCATACGATTTCAGTATCTTATAAGACACCGTAATAAATAATAATATATTTGAAATATTTAAATTCCAAGCTCTCTTTGAACAGATCCCTTCATAGTTTTAATTATTGAATTTATTCAATTGTTATATATCGATTGATAAGATTCCCTACCCAAGGACTTTTGAGACTTAGCTTCTACTAGAATGATGGCAGATTGAAACTTTATCCGAAAAAGAAAACTAAGCCAAGCTTTTTTTTTTAAACATTTGGTTTGGTTTTCTTCTTCAGATAAAGTTTCAATCTGCCATGATTCCCGTAGATATTAGACTTCGAGCATCTCTTGTTTAAGGTAAAGTATTTTGGATTCCTTCTTTTTTCCTAATTCTTAGAGAACATGGAAGTATTTCTGTATTTAATGAATGAAGCATCAGCATAACCATATGATATATGTTTGTTGTTCATTTTATGTTTGATATGTTTCAACATTAAAATAATAACTAACGTATTATATTAATGCTGTGATAATCTTAAGTAAACATTTTTATTTTATCACAAATTGATAGATATAACTTTTATTCTCTTTAGCAGATTTTTTAATTTTTTCACATGGATATATATATATATATATATAAATTAGTTAAAAATTACACATTTTATAAACATACATAAATAAAAAATAACGATCGAAATCACTATTTTGATCATATATATTTTATTCATAAAACGAACTTTTTAAGGGCTTTTGAAAAATTATTAGTGTATTTAAGATCACCAGACTAATACCAACCATGATCAAAAGAAATAAAAAAGATTGCATTTTTCCGTAATTGAAAGGTAAACATAGAGTTAAATAGACAGAACAGTTTCAAAAATGCCAAACTTTTAAAATAGAATACAGTTAAGAGAAATATAAGACAACTAAATTCTATGAGGCCCTGAAATCTTCCCATAGAGTTGGCCTTAACCACACGTACCGAAAATAACCAAATTATTCAAATGAGTGTTGAATAAATTTTTTAAGAGCCATTTCTGTCGTCATCAAATATTTATTGAGATTTATTCAATAAATAAATTAATTGATGGAGTTAAAAATTGACAAAGGAATTTACGTTAATATTTGTTTTACAAGTTAATGAAGTTGGAGACGGATTCTCATTCTAATTTAAATTAAATGAATATGTAAAGTTGTAATAGTCATATTCCTTGATAAATATCACTAAAGACAATTATTATTTATTACAAACGTAGTCGCATATTCAAATGTCATTGTATCATACTAGAAAAATATACATAACAGTTTATTGAAAGAGCCTATAAGTCACTTGTTGGAGCTCATAACTTGGCTTGATATCCATTGGAAGTATGGATTCATAGTCCTAGATATACGACTTAGAGGATTTGAGTCCTTTAGATAACCATGTAATGTAGCCAGTTTCGTTCTCTTTGTACAAGAAAGAAGGTTTACGAAGAGACGAAGACCATCGTTATATTGCAATTTCAGATTGCTCCAACTATACTGAGCGTTACAGTATTCTTTGCACTCTTGAACGACTCGACTTTTGACTAGCTGGCCGAATCCTCTCAGTGGTTTATCGTGCCACAGCTAACCACCTCTTCTTTTAACACATCTTGGATCATAACGAAAAGAAAATCGCTGCTCTTGCATTGTATTACGCAAATCCTAGTCCGTCAATCCAAGAGTCTTGTCCAATATGAATAATCCTTCATGTCTAATGTCATTATAATTTAACGGAGAATTAACTGATTAGCACTTCTTCCATTGGAACCGCTGTTGTGTTGGCTTATTTTTCATTTTCCTTATTTTGTTATATGGGTAATAGGTATTATATAAGTTTAGAGGAATCTTGTTATTTTTTCCTAAAATTCTCTTTAAAAGGTTCCTGCCACCTTTTTGTTTTAATTATCTTACAAAAAACATCTCCCTATGTACTGTTGATGTTACTGAACATTGATAAACCAACCTAAAAATCATACACATTTTTTTTTAAACAGTGTATGTATCTGTTTTTTTTCTTCTAATAATGGTTATAGCAACTAATTATTAAAATAAATTATATTCAAATAATAATTTGGAATATTTTGATAAGATAATAATTTATTTGGACAAATAAATTTCATACTATATTGATATCTAAGTTAAAATACAAAGTATCAAATATATAATAAGATAAAAAAAAAGCTTTATGATATCTTGATATTTTAATTAACTGCATTTTTAGCCGTAGGAAGATAATTACATCAATTGTAACTGATTATTCATATAAATCATAATTAGGGATTTCATAATTCTCAAAATCCTTTTTAACATACATTTTTTTTAAAAGTATCAGTTGGTAGCCTGAAAGATATTACTGCATTTATTAATTATTTTTCATAATTATGAAAATTCAAACGTATTGACAAGCAAAGAGCAATATAGTTTTTTTAGTGGCCTCTTTCTACAGATATGTCATGTACTTCCAACATGCACATATTTTTCGTTTTGATTTATACTCACGAAGATTTAAATAATGCACAGGAGGTCCTCGCATAACACCATGTTATGAATTAATTTGAGTCCCTGTATAATGCAGTATATTCAGCTGATATTGCGTTTTCATATATTATGATAAAATACATTATAAAAAACTATATATTGGGTAAACAGGAATTTTTGTAGTTTTTGATGAGTTTGTTGAATATTATGCCTATATATATTCATATAATAAAACTGTATAATTCTTCTGGGGGGGGGATATCGTTTAATTATTTGATTTGATACTTAAACGTAAAACTTTTGGCTAACTTATTTATTATACAAAATTGTAATTAAAAAGGTGCCCGAATATGCCCGAATAAATATTAGTTGGGTACCGATTGCTTAAATTTTACAGTACTGAAATGATCGGATTAAAAATAAAGTAAATACCGATTAGATTAAATTTTGCAATTATTTTACAAGATTCTGGTTTCCATACATTATTATAAAATTAGTTTATGATGAATAAAATGTTAATATTTTCGTAATCAAACAATAAAAAAAACAAAGGAAATATAGTAAAAAGTGCACCTTGAAAAACAATTTCTTCCATTTTACAGGTTTAGTATTAAAACAAGCACTGTAAAACGTAGAAATATGTGGATTTTTATTGTTCCCGAAAACCCCAATACGAAGGGTAATCATAATGAGTATATTCATTCAATGAAGAAGATCACAGTCTATTTTCTATAATTACTTAATCCCACTTAAAGCTTTCAACCAAGTAACGAAACGTGACCTTTAGGCTGAGAAGATACAATGGTGCAGCGTTTGAACATTTTTTCACTAGATTTCGCTTTTTAATAATTTTTCTTACACACGTAGACTGGGACATATAAAGAAGTATGATGAATGATGAAGCAAGTCCCACACTCTAAAATTACTGTGAAGAAAGAATAAATTATTTTATCCCTTAATTTTTCCTTTTTTGAATATCCCACCAAAGAGAAGAGAAGTTTTTTATCACTTATTTATGATTTATTACTTGTTATTATAATAATCAATTAATAGTGTAATAATATATGTATATTTTAAGATACAATGGTCAATTATTGTCAGAGGTGGGAACTTGGACTCGAGACTTGACTTGAACTCTATAGTTTAATTCAGGCTCGTAAGCTCAAAAATTCTTTCCGTTCTGTTCCGTGTTCAAATCATAATGTAGTACCGTATACACAGTAAGACAGCAAATCGCAACTTTCACTTTGATAGTCTCAGAGAGGATTCATTTAAGAACTATGTTTCAAGATTTTCAACACAAAAATTCCGTGAATATTAGCCATCAAATGAACTACAACTGAGTAAAATCGGTTAATTCATTGTCGAAATGTAGGCCAAAATGCAAAGTTTAGCCGATTTGAATCGAGCTTAGCACATCAACAAGACAAGAAAAAATAGACCGTGAACTAGTCAAGAAACTGTATGAACGACCGCTACCTCGCCTACGCAGTCAATCAGGTTCTTTCGGTCAACCGGACTAAGTTTTCAGCCTCCGCAATGATGCTGGGAATCATTGCAATGGCTCGATTATAATTTTTACGATTTCTGGAAACACAATTTGTAGTCTCCGGACTCTCGACTATTCGACTATGTTACCTTGGGCCTATGTCGAAAGTAGGGCCTGTGCCGTCCCCCCATTCTAGCGTTGACACACTTCAGCCCCTCTTTGCCACTGCCGCAAAATATTTATCCCAAACGTTCGGCTTTGCTTTTCAGCCCTTTCAATCATATTTAAAAGGTAAAAAATAATATAAAGTTTGATTTTTTGAATTTTTTAAGTACTATTGGAACGGAACGCTACAATCTCATTTTTAGCGTTTTAGGAAATCCTTCAACCTATAATTTCATAAATGACATGACCAAGATGGAAGACCAAATGTATTAAAAAACCTTTTTTAAAGCTTTAACAACTTAATGACATCAACGGAAGGTATATTTAAATTTTTTGCATATTAATTAATGCAGTTATTATTCTTAGACAAAAAACAAAAAAAGTATCAATTAGAAACTTTGCCTTTTATTTGTTCTTATTTTTTTGCGAATAAGAACTAAATCATTATTCAAGAATTTGATTTTGATGAAGTTTGGAGTTCATAACTAAGTCATGCAGCTTGTTTCTTTACAACTTTATATATTTTCGATATTCCAATCAGTTGTGTCTTTACTATTACCAACATTGTATTTGTCGCTAATTTTTGTTTAATAAAGTCTAACACATGGGCGGAAAAGAAAAGAAGACACGTTTTTTTTTTGTTTCAAATTGGCGTCATTCATCAATTCAATCTACATCGAGAGCAACACAACAGCAACACACTCCGCTTTAACATTTCAATGCCACTTTTATTAAATGTTTTATCTTTTTTCTTAAATTATTTTATGTCTGAGAAAAACCAGTTGTCTCTGGTAGCCAAATTTTGAGAGTAATGTTTATGCCGAAGCAATTCGAAGCTCAATAAGTTTTGTCATTGTTTTGCTTGATTTATGACACTTATTCTGGTGAAACAGCACTTTTTTTTCCTTCAAATTGGGACGTCTTCCCGTGAATTTGTCTTCAAATGCTGTAATAACGCTCTATAATACTCATTGTTGATGGTATTACCCGTCTCATGCTAGTCTCATGCTATGCACATTCCAAAATATCAAGGTCATAAACGTTACAACTGATTGTTGTGCTTTAGGGGGCTTTGGACGAGGTTCACCAGTTACTGTTCACCCAGATGATGATCTTTTTGATTCCAGATTGAAGTGATTGATTCATGCTTTATCTATTATCACATATCGAAGCAAAAATTCCGGTTTGTTAGGTTTAACCATACCCATACACTGCACATAATTATCAGTACGGTTTTTTTTTTATCAACAGTGACCATATTAAAAAAATAGCGCCATATTTTATTGATGAAAATAGTTTATTGATTCGTTGTTCTAACTTACTTTTTCCTCAGAAATATTTTATAATTTGCCAGTTTATATGGAAACAAAAATGTTTAACAAACAAAAACGAAAATGAACGTGGTCACACTAACAATTTGAAGAATGTTTGAGAGGAAAACATTTTTGCTGTTATGAAGTTTTATTAGATAAGTTGGAATCAGCTGTGGGAGGAAGTAAATAAGCACAAATCTTTTTCCGTATATAGCAAGAAAATATAGGCTAGAATTACTCAGTTGTCGACCCTAAATTCAACTCCGAGTCATATTGTTCTATTGATAAATGTAATCTGGTATCATTGTTTTTATCAAATCATGAAGGTTGTTTTGTGCATCGATTTAAAGTATTGATTTTTGGTTTCTTTTTTTTTTAACATGCCCATTATACACAGGATTTTCATCAATGATTATAACACTCACCCCCACCGAAGGGTTCTAAACATTAAGAAGAAATAACATTATGTCAATTTTTGATGGAGCAACGGGCAAAGTAGAACTATGCCTCATTGCCCTATGGATTTTTCCCTATATGCCATATCTTTTTCTTAGAGTTTGTTAGGAAGAGGTAGAGTTCTTTAGGCCAAAAGGGAGGAGATGCAATAAAGAAAGGATGGGTTCTTTTCCCTATCACCTGATTGGCTAATTTTTACTTTGTCTTATGATTTGATTGGCTTACAAAACCAAAGAAAATTAAATGAAGATATGTGTAAGGTAATAGTGGGGAAAAGTCCTTATACTTCAAGTCCGAGTGGAGTCTTAAATCTGCTCACGTATCCAAGTCAATTAATGTTTTCATTGAGTCCAGTTCAAGTCCTCAGAAAATAAAATATAGTTTAAAAGGGTACCTTACCTTATATCCAGTGAAATAATGGAAATACCTTTCGAGCCCAAATCAAGTCGTGTGTCTTAGCTTTTGAGTCCAAGTCAAGTTTTGAGTTTTTTATTTGTGATCAAGTCATGTGACAAATTTTGAAAATAGCGAATCGAGTCCAAGTACCCACCTTTGGTATGAGATGTATAGCATCAAAAAAATCCTCAAGACTTTCAAAAATAAGGAAAAATTGATACTATGTATTCAAATTCAATTTGATGTTGGAACATGTGAAGTTGAATTTTCTGGTTTATCCTTCAGTTGAAGAGAATAGATAAATTCTTGATATAATTTGAGATTTCATTATGTTGTTTCATTTTTTCCCTGTATATATTGTAAACTCCCACGTCATAAGAGATCAAGACTCATTTGGGGCTTACCATACATTTGGGGTTATAACCATGCACAAAGAATCTTAATTAGATGAGTAATGAGCAAAAATCGATCTATTTTAAATTTTTGTAGATATTTAAGTCATAAAATAATACATTGCTAGTTATTCATGTAATTGTTGTATTTTTTGAATTATAAAATAAATAACTCCTGTAAAAATAAAAATACCTACTAATTATTCTTTTTTGGAAAAGTACTATAACATAATATTTAATCTAAATTAAGTTTTTATTTAAAATAATATAAGCACAGGATCGAGATAATTAGAAAAGTTATGAACATATGTACAAAATAACGCTGAATTTAAATTGTTGTCCCCCAATTCATGGAGGAGCTGAGCATTTCATCGTCAGAGGTTTAAGAATTCTGAGCTATCAAGATGTGAATAACTTCTTTACATTTGGAGCTAAATAAAACATAAAGCTCCCGAACTAATAAACCCGTTTCTCAACAACAGGTATAATTTGTCGGCCCTCCAGACTCGTTTGACCCTTTAATTGGGCCACTGAAGTTAACTATATGTGGGGAAAGCCCTATTTATGATATTGTTTTGTCTATTTCAGACGTGTAACATCCATAACGCTAAAATGTAACAATGGCAATATTGTTACATAATATAGATACAGTTATTATAGCATGCTTGTGTCGACAAGTAACGTCCATAATGCTCAGAAAATAAATAAAAAATAAGAAAAGAATGACAATTGTTGCTTATATGTCATCCCTATAAAAGTTAGGTTTGCTTGGAATGTTTGGTTGACATTGCTTTCAAAATGCATGTTTTATGACAACTTTCCTAAAAAATGTTATGGACGTTACATGAGTTGTCCCATAAACGGGCATCATAACAGCACGTTCCACCAGCCGATGGAAAGACGCAAAGTACATAACTCATTTATATATAGACACAATAACCTTTCCTGATGAAAAGTAAGCTTAGAAGACATCGGTAGGAGATTTTTTTTTGCCATACTGCCCATTAAGAAAGTCATACAATTTTCTTCACCGAATAATTTTTTTTTACAGTATTGCGTATCATCATTTTAGTGAGAAAAACATATATTTGTATGAATATTGTGATCAGATATATTTTGTACTTTAAAATACAGACATTGATGATACATTTTAAGTAGGTTTTGTTATAAATATGGCAACCTTATTTTTTCATGGTGAGGTTTACATTTGCATGGAATTGCCCTCTTATCTATTAATTATTATGCAAACAAAAGAATAAGCCAAATTATTCAAGTCAATCGTAAATAAAAATCCACGATTAAAACTAATTCGTGTACAAACCTTTACGAGTATTTGTCAGGGGGCTAACAGTACATCATCTAAATTTACCTCTTATTTTTGATTCTATATATAAGGTTGAGAAGTTTACAATATAAAAACATACCTTAAAAAAGGAAAAACGACTGTTTTTTTGTCCTCTTTCTTCCTTTTGTTAATTATTGAATCGATGGTCGTGATATTAACTTCTCTCTCTGAAGCATAAATTATTATTTGGTGTAAATTGTTTTAAGTTTGAATTTTTTTAGCAATTATTTCATAAGTGAGAGAAAAATTCTTGAGGGTGAAAAAATAACAAAAATGACTAGCGAATTTTTCAAAATTTGGATTTTACTCAAATTTACTCATATGAATTGGAGACAATTATAACTACTAGAAAAATCAGCCTCAATACTTTGTTGCTGAATATATTCATTGCACATCTTGCAGAAAATGTAATTAAAAGATACTACTTCAAATAATATAATCAGATTTAAGGCGGAATAAGACCGAAAAAACTGAATTGAGAAGATTAATCGAAATAATGAGTAAGGGTGGTTTATATACTCTCATATATCCTCTTTCTCACATGGGGGGGGACTATGCTTCTTCCTTATCTGATTTTATATTTGATCATGAAGAAAAAGCCCAAGTAATTAATTTTCCAATCCAAGAGTATCGTTTGTTGCAACTTTTATAGAAAGAATGGTCGAGAGTCTAGAGACAGTTGCTCACATAATTGTGAACACAACGTGTGATCAAGTTACAAGGGAATTTTACAAGTGAAAGTACAAGATAGTTTCATTGGACTCCATATTTAATAGATGACAAGTGAAAATTTATTGTTTGTCAATGTTTTTACATAATTATTTCACGTTTTGTACATAATACCCACGTATTCTTCATATATTTATTTTTTACAATATTGATGGTTTTTTTATTATAAAGATATACCTGATATACAGTATGTCCAAAACTTGATGGTGGTATTCAAAATATCTGTGTTATAGTAAAAAAAATATATGAAACATTCTAGCTCAAAATGAAAATAGTCCCATTCAAAATAAGAATAGTAGAGTTAAAAATGGAATTATCCAATTCAAAATGAGAATAATCCAATTCATAATACAATAGTCAAACTGAATATGGGAAAAATCAAATTCAGAATTTAAAAATGCTGACAATTTGAGGAATGTTTTGCAGGGGAGATCAACTACAATCAGTTGTGACAAGGGAGGAGAAGGGGAAGGGAATAAACAAGGATATTGACAAAAGTTACTCCTACATCGAGCTCAATTATTCTCTGAGTCCTACAAGGACTTACAATTATAACTCTGCAACAAATCCTCAGGGTTAAACTCCGTCTATTATGAGCACACACGAATGTTTAATCAGGTTTTAAATATAATGGAATCTATTTAGAAAAGGATTTCACTCCCACGGAATTAAATGATAATTGCGAAGGGGGGAATCATTCTTCAGATTACATATATGACATTAAAAACCTGTAAGCGGAGGCTCAAGCGCGCCCGCTACAAATGAGGTAGAATAACTGAGAATTCATAACAACTACATAACATAAATTCTAAAGGCGATTTGTCGACCACTTATAATATTTTTATGGAAAATAAACGTATTTTGTCAATTTTAATAGTCAAACATATACTTATATAAAAAGATCAGGCCTGCAAAATTCACAAATTATAGTTTTTATGAAATTATTTAATTCCAATATCAACCCTATCAAAGGCCTCTTTTTTTATATGCATATGTCGACTCTACTAAAACAATGTTGTTTTTTTAAATATAAAAATGGTTTACACAGGGTCTTATGAACTTATATTATGTCATTGTTGTAATTTGTTAGTTCTCCTCTGCGATTTGTAGCGGGCGTGCTTGAGTTTTCTCTTACAGGTTTCAAGTATTATAGGGATTACCAATTCCAAAAAAAACTGGCCAGGTAAAACATTCTCAGAATTTACAACACCAAATAATATATATATTTTATGAAATTTAAAAAAAAATTGTTTTATAAACTTCAAATAACATAACAAGATATATGTATGAAAAATCTGTCTAAATGATAAGTCCATCTTTTATTTATCAAAAATTGAAAACTGACAGTTGATGAAAAAAAGAGAAAATATATTTAGAAAATGACTGATATTTCAGTTAAACAACTGTGTTGCCACCCATAAAGGACACACACAAACTCTATCATGTATATACCTATTATTTGATTCAATGTTCTCTTATAATTTCCGACCATTTCAACATGAAATGTTCAGATCCTGTTCTCTACTTACTACAAATTAAAAAAAGAATAACTATCATTTTTATTTGCCTTTCTTTACATTTCAAACACTAATATTTCACTCATGCATTTCAGTCTTGAATTAACCAAAAGAAGTTTTATTTTCACTTGCTATAAATAATTTAAGCAAATATCTGAATTTTAGAAAAAAAATTAATGAACATGTAAAAAATTACTCAGAGGTTGTAAATTCACAAAATGTGTCACAATTCAAAATTAGGTGTACTCATCTCATACAAATGTAGCCAATATAACACTAATAGGTGATTAATACAGTAAAGTTCTGGAGCACAACTCCTAGAAACTTTATAGAAAGTTGAAATATGTCAATTTACCAGTGTGTCTGAGTTTTCAAGACATATGAGCTATTTCGTTTGGTACGTATATAAGTACCCATAAAAAAGGAAAATAGTCGAAGATACTTCACAAATAGCCGGTAAAAATGGGCACTTGCCATTAAATGTGGATCTGAATACTTTTTTTAAGTTTTACCCCCCCGACGTGTAATTACGTTTTTAGAGGTAATTTGCAGATATTTTTTAAATTGAAGTTCTCAGTACGAGTCCACAGGTACAAGTATTAATGGGAACCATCCATAGCACTAACAAACATGGTTTTAAAGAGAGCATTTCTCACTGGAAGAGGCGCTTTTTTCCTCACTTCTCAATACATAACTAATTATTGAAAAGAGTATATGGCGAATATGAAATCGGCCTCTCAACCATGTCAAAACAATATTATAAGTTATAACTAAGGTTGCGACTTTTGATAAGGGGAGTGAGCCTGCAGTAACTATCTTGTTCCTTTGTTTCATTTTATGAGTTAATTGTTATTCATAATAAATAATAAACAATACTCATAGAACGGATCTAAGTACCTACTTGTACCGACTGTTATTTTTCTTCCTTTCCTTAAACTCAACTGTATCTTAAAATTTCCTCCAGCCCTCATGATAATCCTTCTTAGCTCCTCCTATAAATTTGTGAGATGAATAAAATTGTATATTATTTCAAAGTGATGTTTTCAAATTAGGGATGAAATTTTTGTAGCTAGGTATCAACATAGGAACCATATACATGGGCTAACATTCGGTATGCAAGGTATAAAGCTATTTCTTTTTTTATTATTATTGAGCAAATGTTATTTATAAAAAAATGGAAATCTAAAATCGGCAATTCCACGTACAAAATAATATCAAAAATCAATGTCCAATAAAAAGTTGATGACTTTCCTATGAATATATGTTTAAGATTAGACTAAATATCCATTCGACTTGGGTGGATTTAGACAGGAAGGAAGAGGCTCTAAAGGTGGTAAAGGAGAAGCTAACTCTGTGACCATTCTCTCAAGGTCCTCATTAGGCTTTGGGGAATTAGAAAGATGTCCGTTACCGACTCCTCCTACTTGAACGGTTAGAAGTTCATTATTGACAAGTTTTTGTTGAAGACGTCTTTCCAGTGAGGGATAAGGATTATTCAGACCGGTTTGATTCATATGATCTGGAGTAGGAGTGGCAGGATAGGAGCAGGAATATGTTTTGGTTTCAGACACATACTCCTTCATGGGTGAGGCACTCTCTGTACTATTGCAACTACTCGATGACGAGGAGCCTTCAATGTAGTTAAATTTGGAATTTAATTCAAATTTTGAAGCAAGTTTTTCGGGATAAGCCTTTACGCATTCCTGCAATTGAATTTGTCTCTGGATTTCAGCTTGTCTTTTGAGTTCGTTATGTTTTATTATTTCAATTTGCCTTTGGATCTCGAGCTGTTGCTCACGGATTTCAAGCTGAGCATGCATTTCAGACTCCTTTTGGAGTTCAAATTGAAGTCTCTGCATCTCAAACTGTCGCTTCAACTCCAATTGTTCTTCCAAATTCCTCTTTTGAGATTCAATGGATCGCTCAATTTCAATTTGCTTCTTATGTAGCTCAATTTGCTCTTTGAGCTCTAAAGCCTTTTGAAGTTCCATTTTTTTAAGAATTTCTAGTTGTTGAAGTTGTTGTTCCTTTGTTGTTCCGAGGATTGGAGTTGATGGAGGAGTGGAAGGGACAGGATTAGGTGCAACAGCCACTGTTGGTTTTTTTCCATTTGTCATTGCTACTGCGTTTACGTTATTGTCACCAGTTTTTTTGGCTGGTGGAGGTTTGTTAGAAGCAGGAGAATTTGTTTTTTGAGGAGCATTGGGTTGATATAGTTTTGGCATACTGGGCTTGAGGTTATTTGACTTATACATCTGTTGGAGGGTGGGTGAGGCTGATAGACATCTTAGAGAAGTTCCTCCTGATTGAATTTGTTCTGAGCTGTTAGTAGTGATTGAAGAGTTAATTCCATTTGTCATCAACATATTTGAAGGTTCCTTACTATCTATGATGCTGGATCCGGTTCCTTCATCGGAGGACGTCATGAAGAAATTTCTTAGGGAGTTGCGTCGTTTTGAATCGATGGCGGCGGGGCTTTGTTTTTGCTCAATAGGTTGTTGCTTCTTAACGGAGGAAACAGTTTCTCTTTTCTTACTTTCCATATCTTTCTTATACTCCGACCGCTGATGATAGGAATATGATTTTTTCTTTGCCTCCTCATGTAAATAGTTTAAAGGTGGAGCATCCGGAGACTGGGAGTATTGCTGAGGTAAATACTGGAGCGGAACACTTTTGAGTTTGGTTTTGGAGAAGTGAGCAACGAGGTTGCGAACGCTGTGCTTTTCATAATCAATATCCTCATTCACAAGACTGTTATTTTCTCCCGCAATTCCACCAAAAATACCATCTAAAGCCTTTTTCATTGACATTGGAGCATGTCCATTTTGATCAACATGGTTATTCTCTGAAAAAATTTAATTAAAATATGTTCATTTAAGTCAAATAATAGAATTTCATAAAAACCACAATTTGATATTAAAATGTAGTGAAAAAAAAAGGTTGTAGGTACATTGAAAATTGTGGATTAAAATAACATTAATTGATTAATATGTTATTATAAGTGATTTAAAACATAACTTATAAATGCATCATACCAGATCTGAAAGGATTACTTCCTTGGCTTTCCAAATGCCCTGTTGCCTCCTGTGATTGAGAAGATTCCTTTTTCACCTGATATTGTTGTTCCTCATATTGATGGCTTTCAGATTGATTGGTATGTAGAACATTTGAGTTGATATTATTAATTTCTTGCTGTTTTTGAATTATTTGGGATTCAGCAAGTTGTTTTTCTTCCCTTTGTCGCCTTTCCTCTTCGAAACGACGCTTTTTGTCTTCTTTTTGTCTAAAGAGTTCTTGGCGTTTTTGCTCTTCGATACGACGATTCTCTTCCTCCTGTTGTTGAAGAATCTCCTGACGGTTTTCTTCTTCTAAGCGATATTTCTCTTCTTCATGCTGTCTCAAGATTTCATGTTGTCTTTGCTCCTCTTCGAGACGACGCTTCTTTTCTTCATGTTGTTTCAAGAGTTCATGTTGTCTTTGCTCCTCTTCGAGACGACGCTTCTGTTCTTCCTGTTGTCTCAAGAATTCTTGGTGTCTTTCATCTTCTAAACGACGGGTTTCTTCTTCCTGTTGTCTTAAGAGTTCCTGTTGTCTTTGCTCCTTTTCGAGACGACGCTTCTCTTCCTCTTGTTGTCTCAGGAGATTTTGGTGTCTTTGCTCTTCTTCGAGACGACGCTTCTCTTCCTCTTGTTGTCTCAGGAGATTTTGGTGTCTTTGCTCTTCTTCGAGACGACACTTCTCTTCCTCTTGTTGTCTTAGGAGATTTTGGCGTCTTTGCTCCTCTTCGAGACGATTCTTCTCTTCTTTCTGTTGTATGAGAAGCTCTTGGCGTCTTTCCTCTTCATGACGACTCTTCTCTTCTTCCTGTTGTCTTAGAAGTTCTTGACATCTTTGTTCCTCTTCAAGACGACGCTTATCTTCTTCTTGTCGTCTCAGGAGTTCTTGACGTCTTTCCTCTTCAAGACGACGCTTATCTTCTTCTTCTTGTCTCAGAAGATCTTGACGTCTTTTCTCTTCGAGAGCATGTTTCTCTTCTTCTTGTCGCCTAATGAGTTCTTGGTTTCTTTGCTCCTCTTCGAGACGACGCATCTGTTGTTCCTGTTGTCGAAGAATCTCTTGACGTTTTTCTTCTTCGAGACGGTGTTCCTGTTGTCTCAAAAGTTCTTGGCATTTCTTCTCCTCTTCTTTCTTTATTTTTTCCAGTTCCAAGTGATTAGACTGTATATTTTGGCCATTAACCATTTTTTGTTGCTGACTCAATGCATTTTGTTCTTGTATTTGTCTTTGCATACACATAAGGTTGTGTTCTTGACGAATTTTTTCTTTTTTAATAAGAGATTCAAATGATTTTTTTTCAACATATTGAACTTTACATTCATAGTCCATCATGCGTTGTTCCCTTTCTTGATTCGCGAGCCAAGCTTCATACTCTCTCCTTTTTTCTTCTTCAAGTGAAAAGTTATTGCCAATTGAGGTAGATATGTGACGAGATGATGAGGATACCACTAGGTTGTTAATATAAATATGGAATCATAAAATGCAATAGTTAGTTTGTTACACTAGTTTATACTTTTTTTAAAGAAGAAAAATCACTTTCCTAGTAATTAACATGCTAAAGTATTTGAATCATTTACTGTTAGTCTATTAAAACATGGATTTAATTACAGTATGCGAATGGAGTGAGAGTGTAAGTCATATCTTATTAATAATGATACACAATTAATTAAATTCCAAGGTTATTCATAATTATTTGTTGTTTTAAAAAAGCTGTCTGAATTTTTCTTCATGTTAATAATCTTATTTTTTTCATTTTGCATGTAGGCACTCACAAACATTGTAAGAGCCAGAGAAAATTCTTGGCCATGAAAAAAAAGTAGCTTAAGAATTAAATTGTATCGCTAATTGAAAAAAGATTTTCTTAAGAAAGATGTGTGAATATAGATTTACTTACCTGAGTTTGAGCTACTCTGAGTGGAAGTGAATGAAGATTTTTCTATGGATGAGAGACAATTACTCTTATTAAAGGAATTTTGATCCATCCTTTCTTGTCCATAAGGAGCGTTGTTTTGTTGAAGGGGCATAATTTTGGCACTCTGAATATCCTTTTGTTGTTGCTCAAAACGATTTTGCTCCTGGAGAAGAAGTTTTTGTTTATTTTCTTCTTCATGTTGCTTTCTGAAGATTTCTTGTCTCATGAATTCTTCTTCTTTTTGACGTCTGAGTTGCTCTTCTTGTTGGCATTTCTGTTCTTCTTGGCGTCGACATTGTTCTTGCTGCTGTTGGCGTTTCTCTTCCTCCTGACGTCGTATTTGCTCTTGATGTTCACGCTGCTTCATTTCTATATCTTGTTGCTGGCGTCGTAATTGTTCTTCCTGTTGATGTTGCTTCATTTCCATTTCTTGCTCCTGTTGCTGAAATATTAGTTGTTCCTCTTGTTGCCTTCTCTTAAGTTCTTCTTCCTGAGCTCTTTGGTTTTGTTCTTCCTGAAGACGCCAACGTTCCTTTTTTTGAAATTCAATTTGTTTTTGCTGTTTAAGCTGCTCCTCAAGGATCTTATTTCTTTCAACTTCTACAGTACGACGACATTCCTCGTCTTGAGTAAATTGACTACTTGATTGAGTAACATCCATAGAAGAGCTCACAGATTTTGAGAACTTGGAAGAACCTAATAAAACATCAAATTAATCATATTCTAAATACATAGCATTCTCATCTCCTAAGCATATATATATATATATATTGTCAAGTGTATTTATGAATAGTGGATTTGTTTTGCAATTTATGAATCGGAGGGTAGCAGTTAAATCCCAGGAGTAGAAAATATAAATTGTTAAATAAAATGAATATCCTCCTGGTGCCATACTTTTCCACTTGTGCAGTATATATACATTGGAACTTGCTCATCCGAATAGATGAGAGCCTCGATTTTGTATTGTATGATACATAATAAGAACTTACTAGGAAGAGTGTTTGACTTAACAGAGAAGGAAGACCAAGGGCGAGGAGCTTTAGGAGCCCAGACATCAATTCCATGAGTATTATGGATACTCAGATCCATTGTCGGAGTAAATGGGCGGCTTCGGAGATTGCATTGCTTGACTCCTTTTGGTAGTTGTAGATTACTACTATTGCTGTTATTAGTGTTACTGGAACGAGAAACAGAACTGTATAGAGAAGTATCTTAAGACTAAAACTAGGACACTTTTTCGTGTCCGGTAGAAGTATGTACTTTTATGCATATTTATAGATTTGAACTCTCAATCAAAAAAAGAGGGAGAAATATTTTCAAAGTATACATTAGAAAGTCGCAGGGAGTGAAATATCTTGTTCTTCATTTTTCTTTTTTCATTTATTTGAACAGGAAAAAATCATTCTGCAACTTTTAATTTGATTTAACTAATACATTTACATATAGATTAGATGTGAAAATCTATGGAATCCGGGTGAGCGTAAAAACATGAATTAGAGTTTGCCACAAAAAGTATGATAGCTCTGAGCGAAGACTAATCTATTAAAATAAATCACTTTTGTGTTGTTCCTTGCTCGTTATCCCGTCCGTATGTTCAAAATAAGAAGGAGCAGTTAATTTACACTTTATCCCAAAGATATGCTCGATGGATTCCAGCACTTTTTACATCTCTAGTCGATATTAAAATGTCACTCTATACAACTTTTTATATTTGCAGGTATATTAATTGCATTTTTTCTTACTTTGCTACGGCCATGTTGATGAAATCAATTATATTTTCTTATTATTAGAATATGAACGGGATGAATTCTTCTTAAAGTTAGTAACTAATTCGCCCGAGTTCCACAAAAGGATACACTTCCGTCAAATAATCCGTTCAACTTATATTCTGTATTGTTTTTTTGAATGGAAAGTTGGCTACCTATAAATACAAAAAGATAGAAATAAAGAATAGAAATTGAGGAGAAATCGAAACTTTTGCACATTTTTCCAATAAAATAGAATGCAAAAAAAGTAGCTATTAATTACTATTATTATTGTACACATATTTGCAAGCGTCTATGAGGATATTGATTCACAAAAAAAAGACACACAAACGCTATCAAACTTATTTTAATAATTATTATTTTAAAGAGAAACACAACTTTACATGGAATTGAGTCGACTCAAAGTGGTTAAAGGAACATTGGACAGTGTCCAATGTTCAAGTGTTCCTTTCCTCTTCTTCTTATATCTCTATCCGAAATGTATTGTAATATACATATACACTATTTGTTGTCCTCCCTGCATACTTTCTTTTGAGGGTTTTGATTTTGACCCTGTGTCAAATGCAATCGATGTATGTATTAGTAGGTTAGCACAATACATCCTGACGTCATGCAAGTGAGTTGACTCTCCATAATATGTGTATGTACTTTGTACAATATCCCTTGGATTAAGTTATGAATGAAATTTATTACTTCATCAAAGACAGGAAAATGAATAATTTAAGTCTACTTCTCAGATAATCAATACTAATACTTTTTTTATGAGGATATGAATAGAGATGTTAATCAAACAAAGATTATTCAAATTGTTAGAAAAATGCATTTATTAATTTTTTTCATATGATTTTTTAAATTTCTCTATTTGAAATATCCCCACAAATCAAACATCATACATTTAAAAAAACCAAACTTTATCATATGCATAAATATACTTGACAACTATAGCATCTAATTTTTTTATCATATATATATATATATGTTGTACAAGATGCTATTAGTATAAGCAAATTTTACTATTCCCAAACAAAAGTGATATCAATAATTTTAAATGATGGGTGGACGCTACTTTGGATAAGGACTATTTTAATAAAAATTACTAAAATATATGTATTCTATGACACATTATATAGTTCAATTGTCCACAGTAATTTTATCATAACCATGTAATTTTAATAGATCAAAATGAAATTTAATATGTTTTAATAAAAACGACCAATATGAAATTAAATAATGTATTTTAAAATGAAGTAATTGAAACTTGTACAATTTGCTTATACAAATTGCAACTTGTACAGACATCGTAACTTGTACAAAACATATATAAAAAATAAATATATTTACATCAGTACTAACCTTTGGACTTAGCCTCAAAAATAGCCGAAAATAATTGAAGCTATCAACGCCGGTACTTGACAATATATATTTATGATCTTTCTTAATTGATTTTATTCGATCCGTAGAATATTTGAAAAAATCAAATTTAAAAAAACAATTGGAAAACAAATTAATTTGATATACCTTTTTCTATAAATAAAAGAGAAAAGTCTCTAATAAAAGGTCATTACCCCCCTGGTCTACCTTTAAATTGAAAATGGCTTGATAATAGTTTGACAAAGCAAGAAAATTGGCCATTTTCGATTTTTTAATTGTTTCACATCTCTAGTTATGAGTCTTACATAATTACTAATGATGGAGCGAATAAAAAAACTTTTATTATTTTGCAGCTGTTTTTTAGAGTAAATTTACAGTCTTTAACCCATTTAAGCACATTACACAACGGAAATTAATTAATAAGCCCTTCCCCATAACACATGAGATACGTGTATTTTTTTCATTGCAGACGATATAATTTAGGCATTCTTATATATAGTTACATTTACAATGATTTTCTGAGGTTTTTTTTTTTTTTACACATCCCTACATGAGGATGATAACTATTTTATTTTAATGCAATTTCTTTGCTCTCTCCACTTAATTACTGTCCTTTTGGCTCGTTGTGAGCTGTTAAATAAATTTTAACTCATTTTTTCCCTCTAATATTGATACTAATTAATAAAACGAAAAAATCTGCAACTATTAGAACAACTTAAGCTCTATTCAAGCTGCCACTTTGGAGTTTAGTCGGAATACACAAAGTATGACAGAAAAACCCTTATATATTGTACGTATATATTAATATATCAAAGTTTGTCTGTATTAAAAGAGTCACAGGGTACACTGTATATATTGCTCCGGGATACATAGCATAAACATATTTTCATCTAAGAAATAACAATATAGTAGTATTTAAGAAATGTTGCAGGCGTATGCATGTATACAAATAACACTGTTTCTGCTTGTTTTTGTTATTGCTCCCTTATAGGTGGTTATGTATATCCTTATATCATAATTCATATGCCTTTTTAGTATATGTTAAGATTGGAAGGAAATATAACCGCTGGTGAGTCGAAAAGAATTAACCCTCAATTAAGTTTTCTGAGTAGTATCGTGTTTTTGTTAGTGAACACTCTAAAGACCAAAGTACTTATCAGTCATCCAATCAAATTAAATATTTTTTCACAAATTCTTATATTATTCTTTCATTCTGGAGGACAGAATACATATGAATCGAAATAAGTATTGAGTAGTTACGTTTGAGTGTGATTATGAAAAATGAAGAGTAACATTGATAATTTCTTGGGAGGAGTTATTTTCTATATTATTAGAGCTAAAATTATCTTTTATCCGACGCCTAATCACATTGGACAATGCCGGGTACAACTACTAGTTATATAATAATTCAGTGCCGTAATCACCGATTTTGTATTATTGGGGAGTATCATTGCTTGATAATGGATGACTCAACATTAATAAAACTGATAAATATTACTTCTCTGAAAAGTATAGAGAGACAGGCTCGCCAGGCTCCTCGTAATCACGACCATTGTTTTCCCAATATTTTCACCACTGCGTTTTCAAATATATTTCGACACGTAAAATATACTTAGTCAAATTTTTTATTTATTACTAACGGCAGTGCCCGTCACTACCAGGAGTTATTAGGCACCTGAGAACATACATCTTTTGCTTTTATAATATAGAAGATTACTCCCACAACAAATTTTTGGTGTTACTATCCGTTTTTTTAGAGCAAATGTAGCTAATCACTCAATACATAGACATTATCTCCTCAAGATTTCAAAATATAATTTGATGAGCCAGAGAGTGCTTAGATCATTGCTAAATCTTATCTAAAGTTATATTTATTTTTTTTAAATTTTATATATAGTCCTTGCCTGTTTAAATATGAGTTGAATTGGACACATGCGTGATTAAATTCATTTTATAAAGTGGTCCCTGTATATTATACTCGACTTTGTTTCTATATACTGTTTGGTATATGAAAAAACATTAGGGAGCACTGTATACATTTAATCCTATGACTGGTTTCAGACATTCATGTAGACATCCAGATAGACTTTGCTTTATTATTAAGATTATTTAATCGTTTACGGGTATTTTGACGATAAACTGCGGAGCACAAGGGCAATATTTAATGTCATAAAGTGAAATACTTAATTAAGGAATAATTATTCATTTTTTGTTTAGTTATATAGTAAAAAGATATTCTTTAACAATATTAGGTTCAGGTATTTTAGATAAATGTATAATCTTTTTACGTAAAAAAATTGTGTAGATAAAGGCAAGAAAGGATCTTAGTTATTTATTAGGCTAGCATTTTGGTTATCATTTTTGTTGAACATACAAAAAAAGTTAGGCCAGGATGAGCCACATAGAAAAATTCGACCTACACCGATTTTATACATGAATTCTTGATAACATCATGTATAATGTAGGTTTCCAAATTAGGAACATCCGTAGAATGACATCATACGAAGCATAAGGTTTTTCATAAATCATATTTGTACAACGTGCTAACTTGGCTAAGTCGTAGCACGTCTTGTCTGTCACAAACTCCATATTTAGGTCATTTTAGGATTTACAGCAAAAAATAGCATTTGTTAAATTATCATTTTGTGAATCTTTGTAATTGACAAAATTAATTAAAATATACATTTTATGATGAAAAGTAAATTAATATACTATCTTACATTTTGTAATTGTGAAATATATTGTTCCCAGCTTTCATCATTTAGGGAGGGCTTATCCCCAAAAGTTATCTACACCGACATATAATTACTTATAAAAATAGATTTATTTTATAAATAGGTATTAAAAAAGTTTTGCAGAGCTTCAAGAGCTTTTTTTTTTCTAAAAAAAGGCAAAATGATGTGTAAAGTTATAATTTTGTGTAAGTCGTAACCACAAAAAGAGAAAGATGGAAGATTTATCTCTCTCAAAAAAGCCTTTTATTTACCTCAGAGCCCCAAAAATTATTGTAGCCTATTTTCTATATCCCCTTGGTAAATTTCAGACTGATCTGTTTGAACATTTTGGATTCTATGTCTGATAAGGCCAAAAACAGACTTATAAGGTATATAAGATGTAGTTATTAACTATTTTGATGAAAATTACTAATTAATATTTAATAAAGTATTATGTGGCACATTAAATAGTTCAAATGCCTACAATTATAGTTTTGGCAAATATACAATAAATAAGTAATTTTAATCCACTAAAATGAAATGATAGCATCACTTAATAGTTGGTAATTAAAGACGGATATTGTAATTAAAATAGACGTTAGTAGACGAAAAAATTGTAACTTGTACAGATACCAAAGTTATACACATCCTTTATAGCCGTTTTATAAAAATTGACTCATAGAGTGGTATCGTAGAAATTGATCCACGATTAGAAAAAGACTAACTTTTGGTCAACCGTCTAAGCAACGTAAGTATTGGTCCAAATCAATCCATGAAGATCACTTCAGATTCAACCCCGAAATAAATTGTTCTCGTACCAACATTTATCATTATTATAGGTTTTTTAAATGCTTTCAGTAAATGAATAAGCTATATATACGATCATATAATGGATTAGGATCTAATTAAAGTTTCCAATATTTCAAAATAAATCAATGTAAAATGAGTATTTTTAAATATAGTTCCTGATAAAATAATAATACTTTTCTCATTTTAACAAAATTGAATTTCCATGTTTGCTTTCCAGAAAGGAAAGCATTGTATTAACTCAATTAATCAAGTTTGTAAAAACAATCAATCATAAGAAGGTCCCTTACATATCCATGATACATATTAAATATAGAGAACTAATAACCGTTCCAACAATGTATGATCTATAATTATTAGTGGATCATAATTCATGAACAATGAATTAATTATGAAATATAAATCAAAAAGTTATGTTTGATAGGTTTTGTGATGTATTCTTTTTCTTAAATGTTCTGTTCTTTACCATTATTACATACATATTTTCTAATTTTTTTATTTTCAACATAGTGTGAACATAAATATATATTGGATTTTGAAACAAATTCCAAAATTTCTTGAGCTATTCGTTATAAACATATATTTCAATGAACGTTCATAAAAATCAATGAATAAATTTATGGTGTCAAAATCATAGAAATAAAATAATATTATGAATATTTTTATCGGAATAGAAAGCATATTCATTTAAATATATGTATGTTTCTGTAAGGCATAATATAGCTATTTATATAATATTATGTTGTGTACAAGTTGAAACCTGTATGATCAAATTGTATACAAGTTCCAATCAAAAATGAGATCTGAACATTTACTGTTAATTTTTGATCATACAAAAGTGGAATATTCCTTTGATGGTCGATATATTAAAGAGTTGATTTTCAACTTTGATTATGAAAATTGCTATCTGACAAGTATTTATGGCACATTAAATACTACAAGACCTATTACCTGTATATAAATAAAGTGATTTCAATAGATAAAATGAAATGGTAGAATCTATAAATAGTTGGTAATTCAATAAGAAATTATAACATGTACAATCTGTTTAAACAAATTACAACTCGTACCTAATTTTAACTTGTATATTCTAAAATATATGTACTGGGATATATTGATTATAATTAATAATTATGTTACTCCCTACTAAGGCAAAAGATAGCACATTGATAAATATATAGATGTATACTTATTAAATTAATTATTTTTTCAAAACACTTGCATTTTATGATAATTTTGTACTTTTTACAAGAAAGTACCTATAGATATAAGAATTTAAGTTTGAGTGTTTGGATTATTTTGAGCTAAATCGGCCCAAAAAAAGCCTTATTAGTGTTTCTTACAAATGTAACACCGTTTTTTAGTGTTTTAATAGATGATTGTGGGGTTAAATCAATTAGATATTGAGTTTTTTTAAAGTCCTAAATTATGAATATATTGTATAAAAATATAATTGATACATTCATATTCGACAACTATTCAACATGTGTTTGTTGAATTTAAAAGTTCCAAAGACATGAAAATATCAGATCCACTTACGTATGGTTTCTTTGCCAAAACATGATCCAGTACAAAGAGAGGAAAAAATGGAGCGTGTAGGGATGATAGAAGGAACGAAAATCCGAATGGGCAAATTAAAGATTAATTGGGAAACAAATAAACATAATATTTATTAAATAATTTTGAATCTCTTCTTAACTTTTCTTCTTCTTGATTCTTCCCTTATCTTTCAAACAGAAGAAAAAGTTTAAAAAAATATAAGCTTTTTCCAAAATAGTCTAATTTTATAACAGACTCAAAACTCAAGTACGCCTAGGTAGAAAGCAGTTGGGTAAGCAGGGCTGGAGAAAACTCCTTGAATCTTTAAATATTTGCTAAGGCGGGCAGGGAAAGCTAGCTAGTTATATGTTGGATAGGTAGGTAGGTGATGTTGTTGGAGAATACAAACTACAGAAAAGCACTCTTTAAAATGAGAATAAGAAAACAATATTCTAACTAATGTGACATCTAACCTCTTTGAAAACATTAAAATAAATTTGAAAAATGATATTTTTGGCTTTGACAAAAATGTATTCTACTTTATTAGTATATAAAAATAGGGATTCAAAAATGTATATTCAAGATTAAATATAGGATGTAAATTGATGGAAATGATTTTTTTTTTTTTTTGATAATTTAATCTCATTATCAAATTAAATAAATAAAATTATAATGGCAAATTGCCAAAATGAGGCAGTGAAAATAATATAGACTATACATACTTAGGGTAAAGGAAGGGAATATCTTTTGAATTATTTATGTACAATATAGGTATTTTAAACTGATATTTATGTATGCTAGTCGAGTTTATAACAGGGATTCTCCAAAAAATGTTCTACATACACTTATTTAAAGAGTATTTACGAAGGAAGCTAATAATATAGGTATAACCTTGATTTTAGGACGTTTTGATATTATATATTGAAAATAATATTTAACGTGTCAAAATTAGGGTGTGATTCATATTATTTGACATTCGTGACATAATGAATATATAAATATTCGTTTATTGCGTATAAGGTTATGTTTCTTTTTTTAAATAATGACCGAATAAATTATAATACATCTCATTGTATTTTATGTGCATGGCAATCGACATTAAAAAATGCAAATTATGCTGAAAATGAGTATAATGAATCGGCAAGATATTGAGTGATGGATCAAGGCTCATTACCACATACATAAGATTGTTGTTTAATCATTTCAATTTCATTTTATAAATTAGAAAGTTTCATAATGATTGTCTGATTATGTGACTCCTTTATTGCAAATCAGATTTACCCTGCAAAAAATAATAATAAAAGTATCAATGCGTGACGGAACGGTCAATCAAGAAAAGTGGTCGGTCCTTAACAATCATTAACTCGCCTTCTCAAAAAACTTGTTTCGGGAAAATTCGCCTTGTGGAAAGTTGGGCACGTGTGAAACTCTCCGCGAGATAAATTCGATTTATTTCATTGGTTTATAAACTAGCGGTAGTATCCCGCATTGCCCGGAGTTATTAGGTGTCAAAGAACTTACAAATTTTGTTTTAATAATACAGAAGATAACCCCCATACCAAATCCTTCGTATTACCCTCCATATTTCATGAGCACACTCACACATAGTTACTCACTCAAAACTTAGACATTCTTTCCTCAAGAATAAAAAAATAATAACAGCTTGAGAAAAAAAAATAGTAGGATTCTATGAACTAGGGAGTAGATAAACTCGTAACTAAACCCCATATAAAATCACATTCAATTTTTAAAATTTTTATAGAAAGTACTTACCTTCTTTTTCGTCTTTTTTAAAATGAGTTGAACTCAACAGCTGCAAGATTTAATTTATTTTATACAGTGCTCCCTATGTATTATACTGTATCGGTAGAGTATGAATCAGGGAGTACTATATATAGTGTACCCGATGACGTCTCTTCATTCATTCATGAATAGTTTTTTACTAGCCAGATGGCTCTTAAGTTGAATCAATGTTACTTTTTAAAGTCTTTTTCATGACAGTTATTGTTTGCAAAAGAACAGATATTTCACTCAATTCAGTCAAATTGTATCATTCGCTGAATATTTAAATTGTATCACATGGTCATATAATGAAATGGAACATTAAGACAAAAAATATAGAAAAAAGACAAACAAAAGTTGTTTTAATAATATAGACATGTGCCCCCCTTGTCTTTTCTTTTTTAATATGACACGATGTGCTTTAGCTAAATACACATGTTCCTACACTGTTATTTTTATATCAAATAGTCACATTTTTTTAATATACTAAGCGTATACTCGAAAAGGAGACGCCAAAGATAGTATGACAACCTTTACTTTATTAATAAAGATTATGAAAACTTAGTAGATCAGCACCATCTCGTGGGTAGATGGGCTTTTTTAGTTTGCTCAATCTCTACTGAATCAAGTAATTGATAACTTGTAGAGTGATGACCTCTAAAATAAGTAAAAATAACTTTATCTTCTTTCTATAATAATTAATAACATAAGATGATACACCTTTTTTTTAACTTTTCTTTTTTAACCTTTTTATGATCTAAGAAGACTTTCTTTCTTGATAAGCTTTTTTAACAGTTGTACACTATTAGTAGTATTATGTAAGTACATGGTATACATTTATAATATAAGATATCCGTTAAAACGTTAGAGCTTTTTTTAAAGTTAGAAATATGTAAGTAATTGGAAAACCCCTTAAACAAAAATACATACTTATTCCTCCATTTATTTTAAAGAAAAAGTAACGTTTTAACCAAGATAACTTCTTCATTTAACTAAATTAGCAAGGGAGGATGTATAATATTAATATTCGAACTGGTAATGATGAATAATAGTATTTTGTCAATCCTCATTTTCTTGTCCAGTCCGGTCCTTTCTTAAGACCGGTATTATTAGTCTATGGAATCGTCTTAAGTACAACTCCCTGAATGATAATATTATACAACCCAAAGTAATATAGCGTATGTTATTCACAAAAAAGACAGAGATTAGCTTTGAGGATTTGTTGGGGAGTTTATTTTCTTTTCCCTCTTTTTCCTCACCACAGCTGATATAATGACACGCCATGAAATGATGGAGCTGCTCTCCTCAAAAAAAATTTCAATTTGTTAAGATTACAATGTAGATTTTTTTTTTTTTTGATTTACTCAAAATACACACAATTTTCATCTCCATACATACATTATACAAACATCTTATTTCTCCTTCAAATACGTCTTAAATTATACATAAAGTAATCAATATTAATCATCACAATGAAAGAATGATAATTTGATCGAAAGAAAGGGGCCACATAATCGAGGCCAAAATTAAGTTTTATAAATAAAATGAAAGTTCCAACACAATTAGATATCTCAACTTATCCTAGAAATTTTAATAGAACACCTATAATTAACCGAAATATGTCCATGAAATGTTGGGTTGTTGTATTATGTTTACATAATAAAGATAAGAAAATAAATTTTCCATTTCTGCTTTTCTAGAGTTTTGCTCTCACTAGAAACCAGGGGGATAAAATCAAATCTGCACTTGCGTGCGCTCCCAATTTATTTATGATGCAGCTGTCCGATGGCATCTATTTTTTTCTTGACAAAATGACTGTTTTATCAACAAATTTTAGTGAAGTTTTGGGCATCATCGGAGGAGAAACGGTGTTACGCTGTAACAATGATTTTAGTCCACAACAATATGGAGAGTGTGCTGTCTTCGATCCAGCAAATACCTGGATATCAGTCATGAGTCGGGTAACCAGACTCAGCACCTTGTCGTCAGGTCGCTGAAGTGGCTGAGTAAGCATTGCGATTACTTCATTAGGAATGAAAACATTCCAGATCTTAATTTTTTTGTCTCGGGGCTACGTTGAATCTAAAACAAATTGAAGATTGCATTCTATCAAGGACTCTTTGATTGCCTCCATCAAGGAGACAATGACCAACATGAAAAGGAACTACCTCGTCAACGCCTGTTAATCCTTCCGGGCTTGATCCAGGTTTTGATGGATGCTGGAGGTAGATACATTAAATAAGCTATTTTTCAACATTAATATGCACAATTCAAGTAAATCTGCCGAAAAATGTCTCCTCAGTGACAATTTAAAGATTTTAAAAAAAATGTACGATTTGATCTTAACACCCTTTATAATATGTACTATTCTATTTACTTTTGGATTGGTTTCTGCACAATCCTAATATTATTTAATCATCCAAATAAAATATTTTTCATTTTTTCCCTTTCCACTATTCACAAATATTTGCAATGAGACGGAACATGATCATTCCTGCATTTGTAGCACCTACAAGATGAAAAGTGGTAATAAAGGCAAGTTATATTAGCACCTTTAATTGTAAGTGAAAATTTGCAAATATTGGAAGTTGCTATGATGAGACGTTGTAAATTACCTTTACTTTACCGGATTGATATAGTCTGAAGAATCGAAGAGAATTAACAACAACGAAACATTCATATTATAATTATTAGTATATAGAAGTATTTTCTAAATATTTTCTCAATTAATTTGACCATTTCTAATGTGATTTCCCTCTCCCTCCTTTACCTGAGCAACGCTGGATAATCCTTTGCTAGTACATATATACATGGTGCCAGAAAAAAGGACACGCGACAAGGTATCAACAAAAAATTGTATTATTTTCCTTTTGGAAACGGAGCTTAAGTGTAGAATAACTTATTAATTTGTTTATTTATCAATTTTAATACATAATGAAATAGTATGAAGTGAGACGAGGAAATCGACAGCTGACAACCAAATACACTGTGTATTTTTCTATTAGCGATGTACCGTCGTGTTATATTGTAAGTTTTCCATATAAAATATATATATTTCAACTTCTTTTCCACATTCATTATTTTGTTAAGTTATTATTATTTAGGAATACATTCAAATGAAGGAGCGTATATTTGTAATGACCATCTACGTTATAAATTATTTAGCATACTTTATTATCGCCCAAATATTTACTAATAATATTTGATTACATCAAATATTATCACTTTACTTGAAATGAGGCCTCTTTTTATCTACGTCCTCAATTCACAGGGAAAAATTATATTATATTTAAACTAGCACAAACATGCTATCTTAAAGATAGCCAATTCAAAAGATGTTATTTATATTTAGCTTGTTTATGTTAAAATTCTAAGCTAAAACGATCTGCTATAAACTATGATTATATAATTATATATATATATATTTATATTGTAAAAATTCCTTGTATACATCATTTTTTGTTGTTTTCTGTACATTTGATGTAAATATAATCAAACCTGCACCCACTTATGACCCTCTTGAAGATGCAACATATAAAATACAACGTGTATAAATACTGAGTTTGGTAAATATAAAGCAATTTTTTCAAATGTTTGACCTTGTAATTTACTTATTTTCATTGCCATTGCTAGCTTGCCATATTCTTTCTTGAAATATAATGCAGATACATACTAAGATTAATTGTTAATCCGCTTCTTCCTGTGCTGTATTCATAGACATAATTCTCTTTTTTTTTATTCCTATGTAATTCTCCCTTTTTTCAATTTGTTCCATAATTAGTTTTTTGGATTTTTTTATTTTTTTGGTGCATTTTTAAATCTACAACCCATATAATTAAAAAAAATTTAAGACGCGGGGAATCGATCTTGTTTTATGAAAAAAAATCGACTTATTTGCAAAAACCAAACTTACCCCCAAGAGCCCAGGAATATATTCTGTTTAGAATTATACATAGCTATACGCACGTAACTCAAAATTCTGAACAAATTTTATATATGTGTAAAGTCTGAAATAGTCTCTGTTTTTGAAATAAATGCGTTTTACCATTGTTTTTCAAAGCAGGAGATACATACATCACATACAAATAAATTATTTTAATTATATAGGATATTATTTGCGAAAATGTTACTTAGAAAACATATATTGCTTTATTCGAGATTGATCTATAATAAGTGAGCTTCTAAAACTTATCTTGACAATACTACACAAAAATATTTTGTATTTAATAGCTCTCACATTCCTCCATCGTTATTGTATTTTCAATGACTTTTTTACTTACTTTCAATATATCAATATTTAAAAATATATTTGACTTTTGATGTAATTGCGAAATAATGAAAATCCTGACACGTGTACACTATATAACTCACAATTACAAACTATGGAATTATCATTCAATAATTGTTAGATATTGTTCAAAACTTAAAAAGATCTAATTTGAATTTATCCATTCAGCAACGTTCATAACACTGAAAGGAGAAAAGAAGTAAAAAATCAACAGCTTACAAGAAAATATAATTTAGATTTTTACATTACTGGTAGGACACATTAGTTACAGGCAAGGTTGTGCCCTTATCGGTCTAGAGGATCCGGTTCTTGAACCGCTAGAAACCGAACCGAGACCGCCATATATTAGTTATCGGTATCGGTCTTGTGCTTTTGTTGCTATATATATTATATAAAATAAAATAACTTTAATCAATAAGTCAATTTTTGAGTTTTTTTGTGCAATTGCAGCGTTTTCCGATGATACTTTTCAGTTGTCAGGGCGATACAGTTGTATCTGAGTTACAAATACCTAAGGGTATGGATACCTTATGGATCTGGAAAAGTGGTTTTAGGCACCAGACGGTGTAAATAATAGAGGGAAGGGTGGGGTAGATTATGAATCCAGGTCCGCTACTAAGCTTGTCTGGACCCTATTATATAATACCTATAATATTTCTTAAGCCAGTGTTCTCCAAACTTTACTATGCCAAGGCCACCCGACATTAATTCATTTTTAATTTTACCCTTTATACTAAAAATATTCTATATTATGTATTTGTAGACTGAAAGCAATTCTCAATTCTCCTCCCCCCCCCCATAGCCTCCCCTCGTGGCCCCCACATTTAAAGTCTTAAGCAACCTTAATTTTCTGGGGCAATACTGGAAAAAAGTGGCACTACGCACTCTGTTATAAGATTAACTTACTTTAAGCTACCTTATGGTAGCTGCAGCACTGATCTGTTTGTATTATTTTTTGGGCCTAAATTTCCTAGCGACGCCCCTTGTTTAAAGTTTGTGTTACCAAACGGAGTCAGTATAAAAAAGAATTGAGACCGAAGAGCGGAACAAGACTGATAAAGCTGAACCTAGATTGAAACTGTTGAAACGAAAGAACCGAGACCGATAGAATTGCTGAACCTGAACCGTGTTCTAGGTAATAATCATTTAACGGA
The DNA here is from genome assembly GCF_016086655.4 of Lepeophtheirus salmonis. NCBI lineage: Eukaryota > Metazoa > Arthropoda > Copepoda > Siphonostomatoida > Caligidae > Lepeophtheirus > Lepeophtheirus salmonis. The sequence continues at coordinate 39,587 of NW_027296884.1, read as the reverse complement.
TTTTTCATTAATAAGCCCAAAGAAGTGAAAAAAAAAAAAAAAAACTCATCTTGAATGTCCTTTTCTTTCTGAAGTCTTAAAAAATTTCAAAATAGAAGCTGGGTTTCGTTGCAGAGTTATAATTGTAAGTCCTTGTTGTTGTGTTTTGAGTAGAATTGAGGATCGACATTGGAGTATTTCTTCCTATAGAACACGGTGGATGTTCACTGGAAGAGATTTCAAAAGTATATCGGTCCTCTGATCCTTGCATTACCGGGCCGTCCAAAATTATTTACCGATGATGTAAATATACTTTTTAAGAGGTTATGTGGCAACCAATCTGATTGTTTCGTATTTTTACTGTTAAAATAAACAAAAATCCTTCCTGTGAGAGCGTAACAACTTCCACACGTGAGACCATGTCCAATCAGGAAACAAAGAGGATCGAAATTGCAACCCTCCTCCGAGTGGGAGTACCTCATAACAACATTAAGGAACAGGTTGGGGTCTCGTTGAAGACAATTTACAACGTTTCCAAGCGCTTGGAGGCTGGGGGTGATCTTAAGCATTCCCCTGGGGCTGGCAGGAAGCCCACCGTCTCAACAAGGCAAGTAAAGGCAATGTTCAAGAGGACTCCCAATAGGTCCATTGCCCACATGGACAGAAAGATGGGAACGTCGACATCAACTGTTTCAAGGGCATTGAAAAGGGCTGGAGGAAAGTCCCTGAGGCGTACTGAACAACCTCTGCTAACTGAACGTCAGCGAGAAGTCAGACTTGAGCGTGCCAAGAAAATCTTGAATGATATCAAGAGCTAATCTGGACGCATCATCATTTTTTCAGATGAGAAAACTTTTACGGTCGATCCTGTTTTCAACAGGCAAAATGACCGTGTTGTGAGCTTTGGAGATGTTTGGAGATCCAACGGGAAGGCCATGAAGCCGGTATAGTTCCCCACTGGCTCAGATTAACAGTGGAGGATTATGTGAAGATTCTGGCGTCCAAGGTCCTTCCGTGGATAAAATCCATAGTCGGCAACTCTCCTTGGGTTTTTCAACAAGATGAAGCACCCGCCCACGCTTCCAAGAAAGCTCAGGAGTGGCTCAAGGACAACATGGAATTTTGGCCAAGGACTAATGGCCCCCTCAGAGCGCAGACCTGAACCCACTGGACTTCTCTATCTAGGCGCACGTGGAGACCAAGGCCTACAAAAAACGACACAAGAACATAAATGCCTTAAAGGCTGCTGTCCACAAGGCCTGGACCTCCATGGACGCCGATTACATCCAGCAAGTCTGTGGCAGCTTCAGACGTCGCCTGACCAGTGTCATTGAGTCAAATGGTGGCTACATTGATTAAATTTGATCACAAACTATTTTATTATTCTAAAAATGTATGAATAAATTGTTTCTCAAGTCATTCGAAATGTCATTATTGTCCGCAATATGTTCTGAACAAAAATCGGTAAATAATTCTGTACAGCCTGGTTATTCCATTAGAAGCCATTCCTAACAAAATGATAAGGCAAACCTCGACTGTTAATATTGGTCGTGAAGAGAAGGACCTTTCATAAATCACAAGGCGAAGGTTTGAACGGTTTGGTATAGACGATGACGTTATTTTGAAGAACCCATTCACTGACAAACGTCAAAAATGGCTGAGGTACAGACTGGGTACGTCTTGTATTTTTATAAACAAGTCCCGGGAATATCCTAAGGAGAGAAATTGTTATTTTTGCCAAAAAGAATTGGAGACCTCTTTTCATTTATTTAACCAATGTTTAAAAATTACCACAACCCTTAGGATGATGGAGGAAGAAGTCTGGAGAAACTTTCATGGGAAATTAAGTCTTTCAGATTGACACATTGTAATATCCTCACGATATAAGGATAGATGGAAGATTGAGTGGCTAATATCCATTATACAATGTATAATATACGCAGTGAAGCACAAGAAACGAGAGCTCCCTTAGTGGCTCCATAATTACGTCTCTAAGGCAATAATAATCCTCAATTCTTTCTCCATCGATGGGAAATACTAATATTCAATGTTTATTAATAACTATTTCTCCGAACTAACTCAAGATAGCTCTAGCTCACAATGATGTGATTTATTTGTCAGATCTCAGGATTTGCCGGTTTTTCTTTTTTGACTTTTATCCTTGGGTCGTTGACCTAATACTAATGAAACATGCAGTTGTTGTTTCTTCTTCTTCTTTTTTTTTTAAATCAGAATGTTTTAATGTTTCCATGCTTTTATAAATGCATTGTTTAAAATGAATAAATATATTTAACCAAAGAAGTCTATAACTAAGAGGAATGGACTTATTCATTATTCTTTTTTCTTTTCAATCCCAATGGAGGTGAAAGATTAATGTATTAATGTACGTAGTGTGTTTTATACATAAAGGACATGGTCTACAATACATAAAGGATAACTGGAACACCATTGGTTCACACCGTTAAAGGACTGATTAGCCATTGTCATTTTTTATTTAATGTTAGTGACCTGGATTATATATTACTCAATAAGATAAACTCTGATCCTGAGGAAAGAAGATTTGGATTGTACAGCCAACTAAATGGTTCCAACTTCTATTTTTCCATTCGTCAATTCTTGGAGTCGAAAAAAAAACAATACGTTTAAAATCTCTCATAAGATTGAACAATATGGAAGTAAAAGAAATACAATTAATGCAAGACAAAGTAGTGAATGATATAAATAATGTTAATCAAATAATTGAAAAAGAAACGTCACTCCTAATGTCGTACCTCTCTTCGTGGGAAGATGATAATTTCCTAAATGTTTATGATTTAGAAGAAATGAAGAACATTATTTTCTACTGTACAGGGATTCTTTCTCCTTCATTTTTATTGAGGAACAAATGATTCAATTGCAAAAATCTTTTAAAACAAGATAATATTGTTAAGATCCGTTCAGAAATAGACCATTCTAATTCTTTACATATTTAAAAGATGGAGGATTACTGATTTATCCATCAGATCTTGTATTTTTGACTACTCTTGCTTTTGTAAATTAAAAGAAGATATATTTCAGGAAGTAGCCACTAAAACATTATTTTTTTCTATTCAAAATCCACGGGGGTGTTTCTCAAATAAGATTGAAGAATCTAACAATTTACATTGTTTACTTTCCAAATTTTCTAAAGAAGGTTTTTTTTTTTAAATTTATTGAAGAAATCCCGAAGGAAACTTTTAATTACTTGGCCAAAAACTTTGCATCTTCTGGGAATGACAAATTACATGAGTAAAGGAAATACACAGCAGAAAACGAATAACAAAATTATCTTAATAAAGTTTTGAATAAATAGTTGGTGACTTATATTTTAAATATTTCAGTTTTTGACTGATAATTTCAGTTCTATTATACTTATTTTGTGAAACATTACTCTAATGATCTCAACTTGCTGCCCCAGGCTTTATATTATTCATTACCATGCCTACAGAGTGAAGGTGATAACGATATTTTCCTTTACTTAATACACATAAATCCTTAGCAGACCAAAGCACATTTATGAGAACATTCCTTCATGCGAATATAATATACTGTGGTGTAGTGAAATATTTATCACTTAACACAGACAAAATATCACTTCATTATTATGTAGTCATAACATAAAGGACAAATACTAAGTGAAATGTCTGTTACACCGCTCTGAGATCGTAATTATCTCTTTATTCACTTAATATACACACAAAGATCTATTCCACGAAAGACTTCTTGGCATGCACGCAATACATCATCCATGCCATAGCACATAGATCTTCAGACGAGCATATCACATACTTTTTCAGAGTCAAATTCCAATGCTCCGAGTCCGATATGAGTCCTAGTCATGATAACTCAGCGGCCTGATAAAAATAAGGAAAATACTAGGATGAAGTGATTTTTAGAAGTAAAATAGCTTAAGAATCAATAGTTGAACTTCTCCTTTTAATCTCCATTGGTCTTAGGTAAAAAAAGATGTACCTTCCTCTAACTATAGATATCCATGATTTAACCCTTCGAATAAAAAAGTGAAATGTCTTGACAGCTAAGCTCCCCTCCTCCCAAAAATTTTCAAATTGTCAGGATTACCATATTGATTTTCGGTTTTTATGTTAACATGCCCAAAATACACAACATTTTTGGCCTTAGTTATATATCCCCTGGAGTCAGTATAACAGCCGACTAAATGTGAAACTGTTTTACTCATAGTTTTTTTGATAAATGATACATCAAAAACCTACGTACGAGGGAAGAAATTGATTGACATCCATTAAAAATTGTTCAATATTCCGACATGATCAATGTAGTATATCTAAATAATTCTCAAAATCAAGTTTTTGAAATATTTTTGGCTTTAGAACTCCTTGAACGAAGATACAAGCCATGCAATATTTAAGATTTGTGACTTAATAAATATGAAGGTATCGGGAAATTTATCCATTTTGGGCAAAAGAAAATTGCTCAAAAAATCTAGTCACGATGAAGGATTGAAGGGAGGGATCTTCAATTTTCTGTATAACATAAGCATATAAAAATCGAGGATTCTATCATTCTTGATTTTATTTGGGGAATTTAAAAAAAATTATTCGTGGAAAATTCACTTATTCGTGGGGTGTTTTCTCATTACGTTCATATTAGCAATTGCATTATTTATTTTTCTAGCAATAATACAAGAATTATTGGAGATGTACTCTTAGCAACAAGTATTGTCGATGGTTTTTATTAATTATTGACGAAAAAGCTTTAGTTTAGTAATATTGATACGTAAATTTGTTTGTTGCACAATGCCTAAGCGTGTTAGCAATATCCAATCTTCTTTTATCAAAAAAGATAATGATACTTCTAGAGATGGCAAATCTTCTGAGCATATTGAAGGATAGAAAGTCCTTTACTTGTATGACTCGTCACTGCAACATAAATGGGACAACTCTACGATATATGAAGAAGAAAGAAAGATTAATAAGAATTAACTTGTTTATATCCTTGGAAAGTAATGCAATGATTTTATCATCTGTAAAGAATGAGATGAAATATAGAAACAGGCCCAAAATGGATAAATTTGTGTACTAGTTAGATTACAAAATAAATTTTAATGATACTTTTCAAGGAGAAATCTAGCTGCCAATCACTTCTTTTATAAGATTCTCTTGTTGGAGGTAAAACATGTATATTATTCAATCAAGTGTATGATTACATGATCGGATAATTGAGGGAGACAGATTCTGACAATACCCCATATTTCCCAATTTCATACCATTTTAGAAAAAGGAGCAATTTTCAAACAATAACTGGCAAAATGATCAATATCTCCCAAAAATCCTAAGTCTACTCAGGACCTTTGATTAATGAAATTCATTAATTTATTTCAGACTGCATAATACATTGTAAAAATGCAGTCATCTAAAGATAGGTCTTTGCATTTGTATTTAAAATATGCGAAAAATGAAACAAATATGTTATTTAAATTATTATACGTAACAAGATGCTTAATCTGCTTAAGTATTCCCGGAATTTTAATGCGCTTCATAAATTAAGTATGTGATTATGGTTGGAAGTTATGCCCATGTAGATGGGTCCTTGAATGTATATTTATGTCGATAGGTATATAATTTCATTAGTTTAAATATATTATCTCATCAAACTACCATAAATGGAACAAATTAAGTCTTTCCAGAAGGAGAATATAAACTTATATCCTCAATTGGAATCCTCTAATAACGGTCAAAAGCACGTTAAATTTTTAAAGATAAGCATTTAATTGTACTAAATAGTAGGAGAGACAGTTGTGACAGAGAGTATGTATATTAGAGCATCATTGCCAAAAATAAATGGACATTGGACACTGCATTAAGAGGATTCGTATTGTCCCTGGAGGAAGGGGTAGCTTTGACTGACTAGAAATTAGTTATGTGTTGTTCTCAAACGTAACAGCTCTATATCTATTATGATATATTTTTAATGAAAAATTTCGTCAAATTTCACTTCTTGTGTAGTTCGGGAATGTTTTTTTATAAAAAAAAACGAGATTTATAATCGTGGAACAAAATTTCAATTTCAGAACCACCCGATCGATTCAACATATTCTGTAAAGAGCTTTGAGCTTTTATATCTTATTGGACAAAACTGTATTATATAGGTGTTTCTCTTCGAATCTAAGCCAATCAAATATTATATATACCAAGTAAATAGGTAGTTAATGTTTTGTGATATTCTGGGTTAGTTAATTTTTCAAAGTATTAGGAAAATAAAAATTACTAACCCTGTTGGCTAGCATCTTCAAGTCCTGATAATTATAAAGTATATTACAAGTTATTACTTTGTTTATTTATCAAAAATAATAAATTATGATATAGCGATCAGATATAAAGTGAGACTAGGGAATCGTCACCTGACAATAAAATACACTACATAATGTTTTTGTGTTGAAGATGTAGTGCTGCGGTTAAGAGATTATACTCATCAGTTAGTATTTTCCCATCAAATTGTGTTTGAATGCGGGTCACATGTTCCAAATGTCACCATAGCCAGGGAGGGTTGGAAAAGTTAAAAAAACGAATTTAAGTAAGAAAATGAGAAAATATTATATTGTTGAGGAGTAAATAACTAGAGCATTTAAGGTGTTGAACAACAAAATTTTAATATACTATTGCAGAATCAGATTAAATTAAGTTGATCACTAATGAGTATCGGATAAATTCAGTCTCATACCCGTCTATCTAACAAACATTTTTTTTGTGAGTTGTTAAGTTATTAAAAATATTGAAAAATACAAATATTAGGAAAATTACAACAGCTATTGCAACTAACTCCTTTATAATCAGTGTTACAACAACTCAAATTTATCTTCAATGAGTTGTATTTAAATTTTGATTAAATTAAATCATCAGATAATAAACAATTAAAATAATATAAGTTGCAGCAAAAACAATGATTACAAAATTATTTTTCCACAAATTATAATTACATCTCAAAATCAATGGTATATAATGGTTTTTTTTTTTTTTACAGTAACTTGCTTTATATTATACTATCGTGTTGTTGCAACTGTATTAAGTCTTCCCTGGTACGTAGATAGACAAGGATATCATTAAACTCTTAGCTCTTTAAAATATCTCTTTATTCAATATTAAATAAACAATACAGCGCTATCTCGTTTTATATGTATACCAGTGCTGACCACACCTTTACGTTTGAGTTTCTTCGTCTCTAAATCTTGTTTTGTTAAGATAGTTTTGATGATGCATATGACACTTCCTAGAACGTCACTTTACATAAATAAATTTGAGTCTTACTTCAAATGCATATGCAGTCCTTTAAATAAAAATTAACCCATTGATGCTCTTGTCAACTAAAGGTGTTTTCATCTGTCAGCTTCCTATACCTTGAGAAATTGTCACTCTAATCAACCATTATCTGTATCTAGATAAAATAGAGTTTGTGGGTGTGTGTGTCCTTTATAAGCGCCTATGCCGTTTAACATAGGAGGCTGAAATTTTTTATGGGTGCCTCCTTTGAACCTCGATAAGACAGGGTTGCCGTTTAAAAGGGGGGTTTATTCTATACCCACATCACAAAAACTATTTTTTGGAGCTCAAAGAGATTAAAATGGGGATTGAGTTACAAATCAAAAAGTGACTGGTGTCTCAAAAAACAATTATATTTACATTGACGTTTTCTAAATTTGTTCAAAATACAAAAAGTTATGGGGAAAATAAGAAATAGGGGAAATTACAGTTATGTATTTTTAGGTTCCAAAAAATAGATTTTCAATTGAATACTGAATTTGTTGATATATAAGGTTTGTAGAAATATGTCTCAAGATTCGTTTGTATATAAATATGGCTTTAAAAAAATGATGTTTAACTGGAATATCTGTTATTTTCTGAGTATTTTATTTTATTTTTTATTCTTTTTTTCATCAAACGTCAATTTTTAATTCTTAAGACGAAATGCAACAAAAAGATGCATTTTAGACGAAAATTTTTAGACACAAATTATTTTAAAAAATATTTCAATTTCCGAAAGAATTTATTTCAAATTTGTTTCAATATTTAAAAAAATGAACCAATTATCGATTGGATTTATTCTCTATAATTTTTTTGTTTGTAAAGGTACGAAAAAAAATCTTAGTAGGTTGGTATTTCTTTTTATAAGGTCAATAAATGCTATTAACGATTTTTTTAACATTATTTTGACTCCAATTATACAAGAAAGTTTTTTCAATTTCCATTTTGTTACATAATTTTAACAATATTTACAAAAATGAACAAGTTATTCGGGGTATTTTTTTTGACTACATCATTCTATACTTTTTTTTTGTGTTCCTCTTTACAATGCCAAGAAATGATTTTTAGTACTTTTCTTGGAAAATTACTGCAAAACATTTTCTTGCAATTTTCTTTGTGAATTTCAATTCGACAAAAATAAAAGATGGACTTCTAATTTTTTTTGATGAATATATGTTGGTATGTTATTTAAAGCTTATAAAGATTTTTTTAAATTCATATACATTAAATACAGACGCTATATTTATATTATTATAATGCTCGCTGGCACCAAAGGGGTCTAAACTTTAAGAAGAAATAATATTGACAATTGTCATTGTATGACCACGGAGTATCCAAATCGGGAAAAATGGGATGTCACCCAGAATTTTTGATTAATTATGTAGTGACAGGAAAAAAATTGAAATGAAAGACATTTTAAAAAAAGGGCCCTATAAAAAAGATACAAGTATTACCTTCTCAATAAACTTAGACAAAGGGACCCAAAAAGGTCACTAAAATATAATAAAATAATACTTTCTAAAAAAAGTTTTTTCATCAAAAATGAACCAAATTATTTGATCAAAAATGCTCTTTATATTATTTTTGTTAAAAATTGAAAAAGTGCAGCCTATATCTGAAATTGTTATTGATATATTGCTGTTAGGAAAACCTCTCGAAACAAAAGGTAAATCCGGTATTTGACTTCAATGAAAATTCCTAGGTCGTATATATTAATTGTAATATAATAATGTTTATTAATACTTAATCAGTGGAACTCAATCGGACCAATTACAGCAACATTAAAAAAAAATCAGTCCTAGAACTGTTCCAACACTATTAACACCTAATTCCAATGATAAAATGAATGGAATTATATTATAATTTTGGTATCAAAAATCTCTATCAAATGGATAATGGTGTTTTTTTCTATATATTTTATAGAAGAGATAAACATAGATAGTTTAGCAGTGTCCTTGGTCCACATATATGTTACATGGCGCAGTCTTCCTTGACGAAGCAGATACGAGTACTTTTTGCTTGACACTAAATGACTCTGTCATACTCAAGTACTTCATTTTTCCGACAGACCCCTCATTTATGTTTACTCCATCTCTTTGTTTCCTTGGGTATGAAATGCTATAAGTTTGGAAACGAGTTGGATTGCGTAATATCCACTGTTTTCAGTAATAATGGAAGGTAATTGACGTAAAGTATGTGCAAAGGACTCCATGGCTCTGTATCCTTTTCCAAGTGTTTTAGTGTCAGCTTCCATAATAGCATTTGCCATGAACATTTCGCTACAACCTCCGACGTAGACAGTTCTCGTTTATTTGATAGTTAAGGTTAGAACACAGATATAATCTTATAAAGATTGCTCAGCTTCTCCAATAATTTGCTCTGTTATACCTCTCATGACGATTGAACAGGATTTTCCAAGTGGGGCACCACTGAATTTCAAGAGGTTTTCTTCTCCAATTGTGATTTTTAAATTAATTTGCAGTGGTTGAGGTTAACCAATTAGTTTGTTTTGGATCTATTAGGAAATGAGAAAAATATTTGCTCTTTGCAAATCTAAGGGTTATTATTGTATTAATTATCATGACCATTTCCATACGAAAGTTTTAAATGTTTTTGCAAACAAAGCTATATTTATGTATTCTAAGGCACATAATAACTATGTAAATAATATATGTAATATGTATATTCATTCTTATAAATACCTTATGAGTTTTATAAATATACAAAGGAGAACAATCATTATTACTTTTTGAGCGCAAATATATAAGTAATTTTAATTTATGGGGCGTTGTCTGCAAATCCTAGACCTTGCTGAGGAAATTATAGTTGTTTTGTGCATCGTACTAATTCAGTCCTTTAAATAAGTTCAGTCGGAATCGGTCTCATTTAAAATCCGGTTTTGATTGATTTTATAAATAAAAAAACTAGTCGTATTACCTGGCATTACTCGCAGTATTTAGGCATCAACTAAAAAACAAACTTGCTTTAATAATATAGAAGATAACCCTCTTAAGAAAGCTCAATGTTACACTTCACTTTTAATAAACACACTCACACGTATCTCCGCAATACTTAGATGTCCTCTCCTCAAGAATGAAATAATAATAACAGGTATACTGAGTAAGAATCTTTATTTTTGTAAAGAAAAAATGAGCAAGACTTATGGTATAATTAAAGATGGGATTTGTATAAAGAAAAAACTAAGTAAAACAATTCGAAAAGGGAAAACGGTTAATTATTATTTAAGTCGTGGGTATGTTAACATCTCCCTCTAAAATAAAAATTTATCTTCTATCTTTGCTGTTAATTGATTAAAAAATGCATAACAAAATAAATATATTTGAATTTAGTTTTAATTATAATATTTCCCCCCCCCCTCTTCTAATGTTTTTTTAATGTAGAAGATTCTCCTTTTTATAACAGCATTTCATTTTGTTGCCCAAATCATGTAGCAGGAGGCTGATGTTAGGGTCTTTATTCAGTTATACCATATCTCTCGCTTCTGCATTCTCCTCGTGCTCATACACAAATCCCATCTTTCGTATAACTCAATTTAGATCATTTTTACTATTAACTACCTTTAATACTTTTTTTAAGTGGGTGGAGGGAAAAACTGAATTACTACTTTAAAAAGAAGAACCTTCTATAATTAAAATAGCATTAGTGTAGCGAAAATATAATATTTATATTTAAATTTATAAATATTTATTTTATTATACATTTTTAAAACAATTTACACCAAAGATAGTCAATAGCTTGGAATAAAAAAGTACGGATAATTCGAGAAAAGGACTTGGAAAATGATTCATTACGTTGTAATAGTTAATTTTTTCTAGAATATGGTAATAAGATTGCTATAATGATGTAATAACATTTAAGAGTTAGATATATATATACATACAACTAAGCAATCGAGGGATAAGATTTACCGTACCGGTACTAAACCAAAAAATGATGCAGAAATACGGATATGGAACCGTCTGGTAAAATGGTACGAACTACATCCAAATCTAGTCAGTATCGTGTACTTATTTTAGATGAGATATTTAGTTGGTCTATACATTTCCCTTTATTCGTTCATGACTGGGCCAAGGGCTGGTGGGAGTACATTGGAACGGCTTGTAACACACGCTAGTTTTTATAGTTAAAATAAAAAATGGATATAAAAGTTTCAAAATGTGAATATAAGTCCCCTTTTTATTCTTCTAATATATTGTATAACATAAAAAAAATATGTCAAAAAGAAGTCCAAAATGTCTTTTCACTAGGCTGGACTATAAAAAAGAGGGATGAAGTACAGAGGTCGGAGATCGAAATCACACATTTTCGTTTTTGCTGTGGTGGAAACATTCAATAAATAAATCATTGATGTTTGGCATGATTCGGATACAAGCCAAGGGACAAAGTAACTTGATATAAAAGGAGATTATGTTCTTAGAACAAGAATAGGACATCAATAAAACAACATTTATAATGTAGAAAATAATTTATATAAACCAAAGAAAACTATGAAGAATGCATTATTCATGGTTTTCGTTGGATTATATAAACCATTTTCGAATTCTAGACTCAAGTTTTGATCAATGTAAATATCCTTCAAAGAAAAAAAAATGGTACAGTAAAAATAATATTTCCCCCTGAATACAGAAATGAAATACACTTTTACTTGCTACAATATTATAGATACAATTATAAAATTCAATACAGTATTTTTTGGATTGTTAATTTACTGTTAATCACTCTTCTATTTGCTCCAAGATCACTAAGTATCTTGCATTTTCTATTGTTTTGCACATTAACAGAGGCAACATAGCTTTTTACAAGACTATTTATAAGCAATTTAAACATAATTATATAGTTTTACAACGCACATATTACTTAAAAACAAGGTCCATTGTATATATTAGTCTTTCTAAATCCTTATTGATGGTGAAGAGAGGAACGTTCGAAAATTTTAACTTATTGGTACTTGTATACTTGCATTAGAAGAAATCAATTCCTTAACTTTCGTAATCATCTGTTTTGGTTCCACATTAGTCTTCCTATCTAAGAATGACTTTCAAATAAGCTATGACGCTATGAATTGCATCAACAATCATAACTTTATTTGACCTCATAATATACGACACTGAAAGCTTCGATTTTAATTAAGATAAAAAGTTACCTCAAGCTCTCAAAACAATTGGATATCTGACAAATTTTTGAATTGATTGGGGGGGGTGAAACGCGTCTATTCGTTCATTAAGTTCATATAAGCTTGTACAAGATTATGTGGTCTTTTTATTTTAGAAAAAGCCTTACTTAAATTATAAGTTATTTGTTAAAGTTAATCTTCATTTCACTACATTTACTCTTGACTTAGGGAAAATATTAAATATATATTTCTTGCAAAAAAAGATCTCTTTTAGAGATTGTTTTTTGTTGATCTAGCTAGAAATAGCTTATAATAAGAGTAGATAAATCTTATCTCTACGTGTTTAGATAAATAATTTGATTTATATTTTGTGTATAAGTTGAGATGTTGTACATGTAGACTGTACAAATTGCTATTTTTTCGACTTCAAATATTACTTCCGTCATTTTTATTACCATCTACTAAGTAATACGATCATTTCATTTGGATCTATTGAAATTACTTCATTATTGTGTATTTACGAGTAATATAAGGGGCTCATATCTTGAAATAGAGCCTTTGAAATCAACATTATCATAACAAATAACATTAAAAGAACAATAATCAGATTAGGGTTTTATTATTTTATAATTTTTAAGAAAAATTTCAAAAATAAATACTAAGAAATTTTATTATTATTAATCACAGACTCCAATCTACGGTGAAACTTTGAGCTCTTAACGAATTTTGGCACTTGATTAGATCATATCTCGTAGATAGCTGATTAGAGTATGATCTTGGGTGTAAAATTAACTTCAAAGGGTAAGAAAAGGTGAGCGAAGACAGATTTGTACTGTAGGAAGCTCAATAATAGTTATAAAAGAAAGCTATGGCAGTCGCTTTGATGAAACTTTGGGTATTGTAGGGTGCTTGTTATCAGATCCAACTTGTTACATACCACTCATAAGTTGAGGGAAATATCTTAGTCAAAGGATATCTACATACTTGGCAATGCTTTGTATCTCTACAGGCTAGAAGCAGCTGTTTTTTCATGATTCCTTTGAACTTTATAATATGTCACAGAATATGTGTAATCAATTAGTAAAAATAGTCCTAAATTATAATGTTTATATGTTGATTGTTGAAAGAATATTCTGGAATTGGTCGGAGTTAAATGTTAAATTATTTAAAGAATATATGTATATTCCTTTGTTACCCACTTTCATCGAGTAGTAAATTTTAATATATCTTTAAATTCTATATTCTGAGTGGCGTTTTCTATTTCCTTCAAGGTTTTAATTTATGGTTTAATCATACTCATAACCTCCTGCTATTATCGAACTTTGGCTCTGAATTTGAAAGTGTTGATTTCTAGTTTTCTAACTCTAATGATCTTTTCAAAACACAGTTTATCATTGATATTCTTTAAACGTGATAATCTTTACCTTTTTACTTTTTCGATCATGCAACATTCTTGCTGCTTTGAGAGTTTTATAATGATTCTTTTTAGATTAATCCTTGTTTTTTGGTTTTGCAGAATTTTTTTTATTTGGGTGTAAACTATCAATTTAGTGTTTAAATATTTAATCACAGGAATGGGTGTAACTCATTAATATATACTATCAAAAACTGTATTTATGTTAACTCAATATTATTAAATTTATAGTTGAAAGTCAATAATTTAAATTAGTGCATAAAGAGATAAATAACACGTTGTACTTATATATTTATTTTCCTCGCCAGGTGACGCTCAAATCGAGTTAACAATTTCATTTATTATTAGCCAACGACAATAATGGCTAAATTTTTCGTTCATAAATTTCAGTTATTACATTTAATTCGTGCACAAAAATTTATGATGTGTTTTCAGCTTGCAAATAATACTTAATCTAAAGTCACTTTCCTTATTTTTTTATTTTATTTAAAACTAGCAGTAATACCTGGCATTCTACGGAGTTATTAGTCGTCAAATAAAGCAAGTTTAGAATTGAATTACCTAAGATGATGTACCGAAAATTCCTTTGTTGTATATACTTATGATGACATATATAATAGTCAGCACTAATTCTTTGTTCAAGAATTCTGATTTCAGCTCAGCAAACTTTACTAATTTTAAAAGATATAAAAATCATCAGAGTTACTCTCCGTTTTTCATAAGCACACTCACATATTGTTACTCAATACTTCGATGTTCACTCCTGAAGAATAAAAAAATAATGATAACAGCTTAGGAAAATAAAATAAAAACAATGTTCAGGTTGCAAACAACAAAGCTAAGTATATAAAATATGCTTAGAATATATAACCATAAATGTATGAATCACCTTTTCTTTTCTTTTTTACACTCTCGTAATTAAACCTCATCTAAAGTCACATTCTTTTTTTATATAAATGTACTTCCCTTTCCTGTCCCTTTTGGCACAATAGAGACATGGGCGACCCAAACTATGCACAGGCCTGGGAAAATAGACCCATTTAATTGGCTATAACTTTCCTTATAATCATTCAAAAATGTTCTGCTTTACTTTAAAATTACCATCTAGGTCTGTTCTTTCATTTATTTTATTATCATTTTAATCTTTTTAAAATAAATATCTTATTTAAACTTGTTTCAGGAATTTTTGACAATTTGTAAGATCAAGTTAAAATCAACCTTGACAATTTAAATAATGTTTTTGGGAGAACAACTTAGCTGTCATAACATTTAATTAGATCAGCTATGACAAAGGGAAGGAGGAGAAGGAAATAAGCAGGGACATAGGCAAAAATTATTCCATTATCGCTCTTCCATTCTTCTCTGAGTCCAATAAGGAACTTAAATTATAACTTGCCGTCTTTTATAAGCACATACTAATATTGAATCAGGTTTTGAATATAGTTGAATTTAGTAGAAAAGGAAGTTTACTCCTCACGCTTATATACTAATGACAAACTCAAGATAAGAAAATTTACTCTTGCGATTACCAACTCCAAACAAACAGGGGGCTAAAAAATACAATACAAATATTATGTATGATGACTCAACACTCAGCTTAGCAACATTCATTTAAGCAAGTAATTATTTGGGCATACCTCTTTTCAGCGTCATTAATTTCAGCTACATTTTCATTTGGTAAACAATACAATATGAATGCGTCATTATTCAACGTCATCACTCACCAGAGCAGTGTTTCAATTGAAATAGATAAGTATAGCCGAAACAACTGAGGATCTTCAGTAGTAATATATGTATCGCTCCCACCTTCTCTCGTCCCCTCATAAAAATCTAATCTCTAGTTATGCCAGTAAAACTTAGATTCATAAATCATTTTTGACTTTGTTCAAACTATAGGTATTTTTTTCTTAATAGAAAAAGGCTTCAAAGGAGTAGGAACGGATATGATAAAAAAATACGTAAGGTATTTTTGTGTTAGCATCCGTAATACCGTGAGATATCTCACAACAATAAACACGATCTATACCGATAAATGCAATTTTTGCATTTTGTAACCGTAGAAGATGTTTCAGAAAAATGACATGATGCAATAGTGTCCAGTCTCCCCTAACTACTCATTAATTAAAAAAGTATAAAATATATGACACAGACGGAGTAGGCTATTAAATGTATTAATTTTATGCATCCCCACTATAATATAATTTATGGAACAATCTTTACAATGCTTTTTAGAAACATTGTGTGTTTGGTGGCATGACCTTCAATACTTTTTTATTATCAGTAGTAGTACTATTAATAATATATTTCCCTATAAGGAATGAAATTGCAAAAAGATTACTCGAAGTTTTGTCAAAAAAAAAAAAAAAATTAATAAAATAGTATACATCAAATTAGAACAATAAATAGATGTATTTTTAAATAATAAAGTTAATCTCATTAGTTAAAAAAGACTTAATTCTATCCAGTAGGTATTTAAGTACAAGTAAATGACATATATGTATAAGTTAGGCGAGTTTTAATTATTTTTTTAAACTTATGATTCATAATTATGGTTATAAAAGTTTAATAATCAGAACACATATATGCCTAAATTGTATACTGGCAGAAAGTGCCCGCGTTGCAGGGCTAAATACAGGGAAATATATTGGGTAGAGATGAGATTTGTGTAAAAGTGCAAGGAGAAGGTATAAGCGAGACATATGGTATTACTGAATGAAGACCATTGTTAATATCGGAAGACAGTTATATGATTTTAGGGGGAGAAAATGAATTACTCCTATAAAGAGGAAAAACCTACTATATTTAAAGTAGCATTAGTACAGGGAAAATAATGTCCTTATATTTAAATTCATATATATTTTTTTAATTATGCATTTCTAAATCAATTTATACTAAAAATAGGAAAGGATTCTTCTATTAGAATGTTATGATAACACCCCCACGACCTATCAACAGGGATGGGATTTGTGTAAAAGTGCGTGGAAAAGGTAGAAGGCAAGACATATGGTATTACTGAATTAAGACCCTTTTTTATATCAGATGCGTATTATAAGATTTTTCGAGAGAAAATTAATTACTGCTATAAAGAGAAGAATCTTCTATATTTAATATAGTATTAGTACAAGAAATATATTTCAATTATATTCAAATACATGTATCTTATTATGCATTGTTAAATAAATTTACAGCAAAGATAGGGGGGAATTCTTCTCACAGAGAGAGACAAAAAAAGAATAAAGAGCACATGCATCAACCGTTTTTCCTTTTTTAATCGATATACTAAGTTTTTTCTTAACATGAATCCCCTCTTTACCTATTGAATAACTAACAAAAAAGAACAATGAGCACATGCATCAACCGATTTTCCTTTTCCAATCAGTTAACTTAGTTTTTTTCTTTACATAGATCCCTTTTTTAATGATAGTACATCCCTCAAAAGTATTTTCCTATGCTTAACCTTCGTCGGACTGTATGGATACAATTTTACCCATTCTAATATTAAAGTATATCTAACTTTTTTTTTAGACATCTGAGAGCTCTAAGATTTCTTGTCATCTCTACATTTTTTTATTTAATTTGCACAGTAATTTTCGTGCAGAAATATTCGCAGTTACAAAGGCTGGGGAGGATAGTTTTTTTCACACCCTAAGAGGCGGCATGGGCATAATTATACCCTTGTGTTTATTAGCAAAATAAAGTCTGAATGTACCAATATTTTTTTAAAAGCTATGGAAGTATTTTATGATAAGAAAATATAATGACAGAAAAAACATATATTATAACATATTCCAGACAAATTTAGACAGTTTTACAATTCATACACATAGCGTTAGCTTCTGAATTTTCGTCACAAACAGGCTTAACACAAGTTATGCAGCTTTTCCTGGTCTTACAGCGACTTTAATTATGATCTCGGCAAATATAACAACTGCCAACAACATGACTTCCCTGTATTACTGAGCTTAGCTGCTATTCCTTTTGACGGTATGATAATGTGCTGTCTTAAGACAATTTCCACTGCAGCTTGAAGATAACAGTTTCTCATAACCATCCTAGAACGAGATTTTATTGCATGCCTCTATAATTGTTTTGCAATATCTTTTAGAAACTTTCTCCTTTGGTCTTTTTTCCTTACCCTTGGGTTGTTTTCCCTGTAGATGATATACGACGCTAAAGCAGTGACGTCGATCATGATATAAAAAAATACCAAAGGTCAGTGCATTGTTCTTCATTTTGCAGTGTACTCGCTCAGCATTTTGTCCATTGCGTTTCACACCACCTTTGGTTTTGTTATAATACATGATAATCTATGGTTTGCTTGATTGCGTGGCTTCAACTTCTCCAGTCATATGCACAGATGACAGAAGCACAACTAATTTGTTCTTGCTTGGTACATATGAATACACAGTTGCCTCTTTATGGTAGGCAAAATTGGTCGAGTAAACTGCCCTTTCTTTTCTTGATTGCATATTACTTGGCAGGAATCTTCTTTTTTTTCTGACTGTTCCAACTAATGTCATATTCCAGCTGTTCAATACTTTAGCCAGCTCCATAGTTGTAAAGAAATCGTCGGTAGTGACGTTTCTTCCAGAGCCTTTATACAAATATACTAAATCTAAAACAGCTTCCATACCAACATTCAACTGTCGGGTCTCATCCAGTGGTTTTACAGTATAGAGTTTACCAGGTAAGCGTTGGATGCATCACAAGCCAAGAAAATTTTAATGCAATACATAGCCGATGGTATATATTGAGTGAATTTTGTATGCTCTCTAAAAGGAAACAATTGCTCATCAATGGTGATGCATTCATGTGGCTTGTAGGCTCTTTCCAAATTTTTATTTAGTATAAGCCAAAGACCTCGTATTGGTGCAGTTTTATCCGTTTGAGCACGCTCTGCGCGGTTGTTTTCGTTGTCAAATCTAATAAATCTGAGCATCATCAGGAAGCGGTCAAGAGACATAGCTGCACTTATATGAGGTACAGCATCCATTTTCCATATATCTTTAAGATTATCTTTATTATTTCGATGTACACCAGCAGGAATAAGAATTCAAAAAAATGTATTGAGCTCAACATTAGTAAATGGTTCGAATGATATTAGTGTTGGCCAATCAGAAGCATTGATATATCTTAGGATGAGGCTATTGTTAAAAGCTTCACAAACTCTTCTACCTTTTCGATTTGTTTCTCTCAATATGATGTCACACATCTCTGGACTGATGATAGACATGAAGAGCTCTTTTTCTGTAAATAAATTTTTGTTAACTGCTGGTCCACTTCTTTGTCGAAGAATGTTACGCAAACTTGCTTCCACCTTAGGGACTGGATTTTTATGCCATTCAGTTTCATCCTTCGTGATCCAAATTGCACTTTGATTTTGAGATACAGCAGTGTCATGTTCAATGCTTTCGTCCGAGTCATATTCTTCTTCATGTTCTATCGCCATTTCTTCTTCAATGTCAGAAGCTTCTTCAATGCCACCGTCAACTTTTGGTATACAGTTGTCATCGTCAGATGCAACGTATATGTCTTCCTCATCTTCAGAATCAAATTCATCCATAAAATGTTTTATTTTATTGGACACATATCTGAGAGTCAGCAATGAAAAATTAAATACATATGTTCATTGTACAATACAACAAAAATAAAGAATGGACACACAATGATCTTACCTCAATCGGTGAGATTTTTTTTTTTTGTTATTATAAATAGATTTTGCATCACTGTCACTCATATTTTCTTTACTTATATCTATAGTTGATAATATTGTAGAGAAAAACGCGTGCGAGGAGACAGGGGGGAGAAAGACACATGGTATCATTGTTTAAAATACTGATGTGATAATCACATCAGTATTTATCAGTTGCCTGCTTTATTATGATTTTTGAGGGTGTAACGAAAGTATTAAATAGCAAAATGTTTAATAAAGATATAATACATTTAATTGGCATAGACGATTTTTATCCGTTACAGTAGATTTGGAAACGTCACACTCCATGAAATAGTAATTTATTGTGAACCATATTCTCAGAAAAATAACTAATAAAACGACAAAATAAGAGTATTTCGAAATATATTTGAAGTTCCAAATTTAAAATAGAAGGCTTAAATTAAATATAATCGACATACTAAAAAATAAACCATCATACATTTAAGTTAAATATACAAAATTAAACAATTAGAATCATATAACTAATAATAACAATAAATTATAAATACAGACTATTGAAATAATAGATTGATCCAAATAATATCTTCTTGTTCTAACATCGGAATTCAGTTCAATATGTCATAACTTGAGGTTGCAAAATACAAGCCAGATCAAAAACCAGAAGTTTAATCAAAAAGATCATCACCTTTTTTCCTTATGTGCAAGTTGCATATACAATTGTGCACAGGATTGATATATTTCTACCGATGAGATTTTAATAATTATTAATAATAAAGTAAATCATAAAATAATGTTAGATTTCAATCCATATCTTCTTCCAATCTTAGTAAGGACAGCTTTTAGAATCCCACTTTCATTTATTTCATATTTATCTAAAAAAAAGAAAAGTTAATCCATGCAGTCAAATTTAACTGATAAGACAATTCAGGCAACCATTCTTGACTTATTGTAGTTTTCTAACATGACATCGTAAAGATTTAGAGCAAAAGCTAATTATGTAGTAATGTCCGGCGATATTACTCCTTATTAAGAGCATCAAAAAAGATTTTTTTCTCCGCTATTTATGCTTATATAACAACATATATACACAATTGGTAATTATAATGCTACACCCAATGCAACTACACCCGTTGTTGTGACCATTAAAGCAGCTGTTTTTGCCTTTTATGAGTTTTCTGAACACCATTTCTTGGAGCCTATCAACTATAGCTAAGCCTTAAGTGATAAAGAAGTATTGACTATGTAATATTGTAAAACCTAATGATCATACCCAAGTCTTTAAGTGAAGAAACTAGTCTCAGACAAACTAGTTGCGAACCATCCAATGCTACTACCCCCCGTTGTTGTGACCATTTAAGCAGTTGTTTTTACTATTTAATGAGTTGTGTATCATAATTCTTGATATGTTTAGCTAAAATAGAATCATATTTTAGGGTTAGATTTAAAAAAAGATTGAATACTTACTGTTAGATAGTACAAAATTCAGAGTTTCATTTCGAAATTAGTAAATATATTATACTTTTTACTGATAACTTGATCGTCATTTGGTGTGGACGACTCAAAACATTTTCATATGTATTTCTATAAATGACATCAGTACCAACATCCTCCATTAATTTAATGATGGCTCCTCGGGAAGGGATAGGTTTACTCGTGTATTTCTCCATAAATTTTTTGAACATAGATGATTAGCAATTGATAAGGTTATATTACATGCAATAAGCATTTTTGTGAGATCAGAGTTAAAGTCTGACTTGATGTATTCATCATTAACTTGATTTTTTAGATGAATATCCATTCTCTTGATATGAGATGAGAATAGTGAGTGGTGTGTAATTCTAGATAGGAGACCAAAGGCACATTTATTTCGACAAATCCGACAAACCATCTGTTTCTCATCTGGTAAGTAATTCCCAAATTCCTGGGTCTCCATTTTCAGAAATCCAGACAGAAGGCGACGTTATTTTAGGCATTTTATCCAGTTCTCTATCGACTATCACCATCTGATCTTATATTAATATTGAATAATAAAGGTGAGAATGATGAAGTTCTTGATTGATAGAAGAAGATGTATATTATTTAATCAATGATGCCATAAGTATTTCTTCTCTTCTGCTCGCACGCTTTTCTATTCTTACCAAAATTATCACCCTTACTTATATCCTACAGCACACCTTATCTTCAATTCAAAATTTAAAATGACAATATAATGAAAAAAGAAACTAATACATCCGAAAAACATTATTTATGTTAAAGTACTTCGAAATCTAAAGTATATATAACCGGATCGTATTATGAATACAAAAGAGGAGAATAGTACTCGCCCATGACAAAACCAGCAAAAACTAATATTTTTTAATAAAAAATCTAATTAAAGATTTAAAAAAAAACAAAAAAAAAACTAATTCAACCAAAATATATATGGGTACAATTGTACCCATGTCGTCTATTAAGGGTGTAAAATTATGGAGTCTGACTAAGATTAAAAACTATATAAATATGAGTTTATCAACGATAAATGTTATCTGGGTGGCATCCAAGCTTTATGAACTGAAAGAAAATCAATTTTAATTATTTTGAATATTAATTAGAACTAAAACTTAACTCTTTAATTAGGGAAGAATGTTTGTCTAAGTACATTATTCTCAATATATACATATAGAAATAAAAAAGAATCCCTGGGATATTGTAATACAATACTATCCGCCTAATAAGGCCTTAATATGACAATTACAGGGAATTAATGGCCTAAAGTGACAAGGCCTTGAACACTTGTATTGTAAAATATGTATCAATTTGTTTACATGTAATCCATAATCCGAGTTTTTTGTATCTTTTTTTATTTACTTCGTAAAACTCGAGTACAATTTACGAGTTTTGATCGTGGCACATCACTAAAAAGTACTATATTAATTAACATGTATTAATATACATTAACTTTTCTAAAAAGTTATAAATTATATTAACAAGAAGTTGTATATGATATTTCAATAAAATGAAATGATAAGAATTATTATAAGAATATTTTTTATCCCTTTACCTTTAATTACCCCTAATGATTTATTATTGAATATTTAAAATACATTTGATCGGATAACCACATCCAATAAAATGAAAATGGTAAATGATAAAGAGCTTCTTCTTGACAATGAATGAAACCTAAGATATGAATAGCAAGTGAACAAGTTAAATAGTTTAAAAATGATTTGTGTAACATATTATGCTCAATACCTTCATTAAATTGTTTCACTTCGTCGTTTTAATTGAAATCGAAGGTACTTTTATTCAAGTTAAAAGAACGCAATTTATTTTGATCCATACTTTGATTAATTTGTGAACTTGGGGTATCCTTAAGAATAATTAAAAGTAATAAACCTTTTTGTGTTTGATTTCTAAAATCAAAGGTATTTACAGTAACGACTTTATTAATACATGTACATATAACACTAAAGATCATCGTACAATTTATTCTTCATTCAACTAATGTATCTATTGAATATATTTGTTTGCCTCAATATACTAAAAACCAAAATCATAAGTTGAAATTAAATGTTCAAACTTGTAAAATTGACGTTCCTCATATCTTGAGCATGTTTATTAATTTTTTGAATTAGTAATCTTCATTAATGATAACATTAATATTGCTTGAAAAGTACCCAATGAAAAATATTTTTTTAAAGATGAAAATATCATTAAAATCATCATATACAAATTCTTGTCGAATTATAAACAAGGTATGAAGTAGTTCGAATATCACTGCTATTATCGATTAGCATCTAAAGTTGATTTTTATATCCATGTTTAAAAAGAAGTTTGAACTTCTGGACATTTTTGGGTTCATAGTAATAAAAGAAAGTTTTAAAAAGAGAGGGAAATTTCAATTCAAAATTTTCATATTAATATAATGCTTTTGATTCATGATTTGGTCATGATTCACAGGAATGACCCCCTTTGTTCTTCTTCATCATCAATTATATGTATTATAATGATAATGTATTTAGCACTTGTTGAAATAAGTAATTAAAACTTACAATGGAGTTTGTTAAAAGCAAAAAAGGTTCAAATCTTCTTTCTTTTGAAGGATTTATCTTCACACTTGACAAAAAAATATGCAAACGTGGAATTGGAGATGTACTGAAGTCGGGTGCAAGGGAAGCATGCGCCTTAAGAAGGTGATCTACAAATTTTCCCATCATCTGACCATTGTCATGTTCCAGCAACTCACAAGATTAAGGTAAAAAATAATACAACAGATTAAGAAGTAAAGCTCAAACATCATCATAAACTATGAGGTCCATAATTTGTTAGGAAGTTCAAGAACTTGGGAAGACGCCTCAACGAGTATTAGAACCAACAAAAACCTTTCTCAAATAGTGAGACACGTGAAAAAGGATAACATGGCTCCACCATCCCCTACGACGAGAAATAGCTTCGTAGCTCCATTATTCCACTATTTACGGTCCATGTGTTGGTAGCGAATACTGTTATTCCATGCCCGTATGGACTCATTCCTAACAAATCACAGGAGAGTTAAAGGAGATTTTGCGAGGAACTTCGAACAAATGTTATTGAATACAACTTTAATCCTGAAAGTATTTTAATGGACTTTGAATGAACAATCATAACAGCTACTCAAGGAGTATTCCCTCTAACAAAAATTGTGGGTTGTTTTTTCTATTTGGGACAATCGCTTTGGAGGCATATTCAAAGTTCCGGCTTAAGGATTCAATATATTAATGAGGAAGAATTTCGCATTTTGACTAAATCCTTGCTTTTGTTAACCTTTATCCCATTGGAAAATGTAAAGGAAGCATTCGAGACCTTAACGAATACATTCCCGGAAAATCTAACAGCGTTAGCAGATAATTTTGAAGATACTTACATTGGTAGACGAATAAGGAGGGCTCGAAGAGTCCCTCGACATCCTCCATCACAATAGAAAATTATCTATAGAGTCAGTAACGGTCTACCGAGGACCAACAGTTTGGTGAGGGGTATGAGACATGGGCTTTTAATCCTCTTTGCAATGTCAGAACCCAAATATATGGAAATTAATAAAAAGTATAATTAAAGAAAATGGCATGCAAGAAGTAGTTTTACAGCAATTTTGAATTAAATATATACATTTTTAAATAACTTTATTTTATATTTTAAATGTGAAACTTAATATTATAAAATAGTCCTTATAAATTCAAATAGTGTACATTAATTAAGTCTAATGCATTAATGTCATATTTTATTAAAACGTTACCAAGAAAATGTAAGTTATTAATTATTAGACTACATTGATCGTAGGTAGATCCTTAACCTTCGAGCATGAGGATATGAAGAGGCATTATTACATAAAAATTACAGCTTACATTATTGTACTTGTTCATATATAATTCGTATATAAATATAATGTGAAAAAAAATCAAAATAAAAGAAACTTGGTTAGGACTACAATAAAAAAGAGCTGACATTCGTTTTCAAGAATTAATTAATTTAATTATAGTTTGGACTTAAAAATTAAATTTTCATGGATCTAAATAAAAATGGGCAGTTTTGTCAAAACCATTTTTCAAATAAAGTAATCAGATAAAAATAGAAGTATATATTTTTGCGTGAAGCAATATATCAGAGCTTTGAGACTTTATTATGATTACTTCCTTAAATCTGGAGATTTGGACTTAACAAGATTTTTGTTGATTTTCATTCCACATTCCAAGGAATATCTATTCTCACTTTATTAATTACTTTCAATTTGATATCTATGATAATTCTCTTGATGGTCTATAAAATACCAACGAATTGACGATATTTTGTCTTGGATTGAATGATTGACACAAGTTTCAAGAGCTATTACAGAATAAGGATTCCATTTCTGATTTTAATACTTGATTTGAAATATTCAAACGAAATAAAAAGCTATGTCTCCCTCATTCCTCACCACTATCACTATGAGGAACTACTCTTCTTTTACTTTGACTGATATACTTCTCTACAGCGTCAAAGAACCTCAAGGGGTTTAATTCCTTTTAGTAAAATGAAGACAATGTCGTGATTATAGATTGGAATACAAAGTCAGAGACTCAGAGGAAATTGTCTTTTTGGAGTTCTATTCATGCATACAAGCCGAGTTTTTTGTGTCATTACTTATTTACTTCATAAAACTCGAGTAGCAATTTTTGATTCTTACTCGTGGCACATCACTAATCTAAATACTTCTCTGACCAATCCCAATTTTTGAGGGCATCTAATAAATGAATCAACGTTTATTATTCAATAATGTATGTAGGAATGTAATTAGAACTGAAACCAATAGCTTCTAAAATTATTGAATTAGTTTGACTTTAAGTACATGTTTGATCAGAAAAGTTATCTTGTGCCTGACCCTCATTGAGCTTCTTTAATGTACTTGATGGTTACTATTTATTGATATTCAGTTCATATTAAACATTGTTTGGTGTTTTATAATTTGTCAATTATTTAAAATTGAGTACACTATTTTTTTTGACGTAATGATTTAAAAAAAAGGCGTATAGACGATAAAAATATTGGTGCCAGTGATTATAAAAACTTTGTACGAAATATACATTTCATTTTTTCACATGCTAATTATGAATTCACATACAGTTAATACAAAAACCATTATTTACAAATTAATTGAATTTCCTAGTTCACCATCTTCATGTTCGAATCCATGAGGTGTATAATTTGAAAATAATTACGTATAAAAAAATTTCATTCTAATTAATTATTGTTATATTCGTCACTTTTTCCCCCATACCGCTCCCCCTCCAAAAAAAGAAAAATGTTGAAGAGGTATTTAGTACATATTTACTTAAATGAAAGATATCTGATGCGGACTCATTACCAAATATTCTCTAGTCAGTAGAATAAAATTTTATATGGACATAATAACAATATTATAGAAGATCTGGCCTTCACTGAATTAAATAAGTAAATATTCGCCTATTACTACTTCAAATACAAAGAAAAAGGAACACTGGCGCCAAAGAATGAGAGTGTATGTAAAAAAATCAATATTTTTTCTCACAGATTAATGAATGATTCACATGGGGGTAAAATTTAACGGATTTTGAATATTTTACATTTTAATAGCGATGCACTTCAATTCACTTCAAGTTTGAACTACTACTTCAACTAAGAAGATCATGATAGCACTAAGATAATACTCTAGTACTGAAATGCTACAAGTGGTAAAGGAATGGTGATTATGTTTAAGGTTAAATCTCACTCTCAAATGAATGAGTAGTTTTTAGATTGAAAATCAAATTTAAAAATGTAATTTTATGTTTAATAACAAATTGTCTGTCATAAATTCAGAAATATTTAATAAGTTATATAATGCAGCCAAGTTTGTCATATGTCTATTGGTTTGAGAAGGAAATTTGAGTGTGTGGTTTAATAAACTGCGTAATTCCAAGCAGTTTCGATTACTCCAACTAGTTTAGAAAAAAAAAAGATTACTTTTCAAACGAACTGGGATTAAGATTATACATGCAAAAAAGTCTTGTTTCTACAAAGTGTTGCCTGTGGGAATTATAAATTTCACAGAGAAAGGAAGTTAGTCTAGGAAGAATTTACATGTTATAATGGGTTCGAAAAAGAATAACAGAGATTTCCAATTTTTGTCGAGTTCTGAGCTTTGACGGTCTGAGCTTTTATCGAATTCCAAGTAACACTCAGCTTTTTATGGCTACGAGCCGAGTTTTTGTGTTGTTTTTTATTTACTTCACACAACTCGAGTAGCAATTTACGAGTTTTGCTCGTGGCACATCACTACTTTTTAACTACAACAAATTATATTTTGATATTTATAGTTATGGCTCTTAAACGTTTTTAAGTCTAAGCCTCTAATTTTTAGTTATACTCTAGAGGTCACATAAAAAACAGTAAACTCGCGTATGGTTATCATCCCTCTACATACCCCACTAGTAAACTGTGCAACCTGTGGGCAGAAAAAGTAAATAGAGTCTGGAATAAGGAGTTCCTTTGTCAATTACAATAATTTGATTGTGGGTTATAAAACTACTGCGGGCCATACTGGCATATTTTTTTGTACTTTTAAACCCTATTTTTCAAGTATTATTAATTATTAAGAAAATATAAATTAAATTTGAAAAATAATTATTCTGACGAAGACGAAAATCTGACAAAAATTATGACGAAGACGATACGAAGACGAAAAAAAAACAACAACATAACTATGACGATGTTTGACGAAGATAATATTATGACGCAGAAAATAACTCTGACGAAGACGAAAATCTGACAAAAATCATGACGAAGACGAGACGAAACTGAAAATAGCTGACGAAGTTAACACTGGTAACAGCTATTGAGTTCCCTGATTATTAATACATTTTATGATAAAAGGGTTAATTAAGTCTCCAAATTTATTCATAACTCCATCCATCATTGCAGCAATTACATCATGATCCAAATAAATTCCAAACTTTATCAAATGTTCAGTAACAGCAACAACTGCTTCAATAGTTTCTATGCAAGCATAAATAAGCAAAATCCCTAGATTGAAGTATTTTCCGTCTCCCATATGAAGATTTATATTCATGTAACGTCTGTCGTCTGAACAATTGAATGCCATGATATCATGAGCACACGACCTTGCAATTTTTCCATAAATATCTTTTTCAGGGTTTGTTATTCAGTTTGGAATATTTTTCGATAATTTTTTCTTCTGAGATGTTTTGTCTTCATTTATGTTTATTTTATGTTTTCTGTTTAAATGTCCAGTTATATTTGAACATTTAGCACTTAAAAATTTGGCACAATACTTGCATTTCCCCTACTGTGTTTTTCTACTTTGAGGAAAAATAATAAAAGTAAAATGAAATTGGTTGAGCTTGTATCTTACTACTATGTATATTACATGATAATCAACTTTTAGAAACTTATTAGTTATTACAAATTCAGAATAGCTACAATACTAGAGTCGATAAATTTTCCGAAAATTGCCAAAAATTATCGATAAAAGAAGTACCTCAAAATTCTTGGGAATTATCAATTTTATAATTCCCATTTTCCATCGTAAAAAAATTGAGAAAAACTGCTCTAAATCAGGAGAAACTTAGGGTTTGTTTTAAAATGTCCATCAGAAATAACTATATATATATGTATAAATATACTGTGTATAAATTATAACTAAAATAATTGAATATTCTTTGGATGGTCAAGATATTGACATTCTAATTTTTTTACTATTTTGATCAAAATTAAGACATATTATGTGTGACATTATAAAATTCAAATGGCCACATTTACACTATTTCTTAAATACATGGAAAACCCGTATGGCTACTCTCGTTTTCATTATATATTTTTTTTACAATGATTTTGTCCTATATATGTATTTGAGATATATTGCAAGCTTAGTTTTGCTTCTTGATTATTTTCGATGAAAAAAAACAAACTTCCAGGAATAACGAGCTACACTCTTTACTTGCCCTAATACTCGTCACTCACTCTATCAATTTTTTCTCGCTAACAAACTTGTCAGTCAAAAAATCATATGTCCTAAAGAATTATTGAAAAGCTGACATTATTTCCCCCTCCCCCCCAATTTTTGCTTTACAGAGTAACTTAAAACTTAGCATAACTTATTTGTATAAGCTTAATTTCACAGTTTATAATTGTCAACACTTTAATATGTTAATATAGTCAGAGTATAACCAATAAATGTTTAGTTTATATATAATATCAGTGGATATTAATTATATGTAGAAAAATAAAATTATTTTTCCTACAAATTCATAATTTAAGAGATGAAAACTATTTAAAATTCCTTTTTTGATTGAGTAACAATAAGATTCCTATTAGAAACATCAACATTCTTAACCTACTTGGATAAAGCATACTTCTTAATCGTGCAAACGCAATTTTTTTTAATACAAATAAAAAAAATAATGCATCGTTTTGAAAACGTTGCCCTAATACATTGCACAACTATCAATAGTAAGGAAGATCTTGTGTATTTTGTCATGTTAGAAGAAAATAAACTCTAAATCAACATCCTAATCTTGACCAGAGCAGTTTTAACTATCATGACATATTAGAAGTTGTGACGAGGGATAAGAGGGAGTAGAAAATAAACATAGACATTGGCCAGAATGACTCTAATGTCGATTTTTAATTTTACTCGTGGTCTATAAGGACTTACAATTATAACTATGCAACAGATAATTAAAGTTGATCTCCCTATACGAGAATGTTCAATCAGGTTATGAATATAATTGAATGTAGTAGAAAAGGAGGTTCTTAACTCAGGAGCTAAATTCTAATGACAACAGCTAAGGAAAACAAAATTTATACTTAAAATTACCAATTCCGAAAAAAAACAGTCCGCTAAAAAATACACACGATTTAAATTACAAAAAATCAATATACTTCTACAAAGTATTGACTGAAGGAAAACATAACTTTTAAATTATACAGCGAAAGGAGGTCAGTCTAGGAAGATTTGTATTCTATAATGTGCTTGAAAAAGAAAAAAAAAAGAATCCCAAGTTTGGACAAGTTACAAGTAAATCCTTGCTACTTGGTTTATTGTTTTTCTTTTCTATTATTTCCTTGAGTTTACTTTCTGTATTTTTTACTTAGGTATATTTTTTTCTAAAATGATATACTAGATATACTTTATATAGTCCACTAGTTGTAATGTGTTTTATTATTGTGGGTTTCACTTAGTATAATGGGGAAGTGTCTATTGGAAATAACAATACATTATAAATAAATAATTTTAATAGATGAATATAAAATAGTAGTGTCATTAATTCATAGAGGGTAATTCAAATGACGGATGTTGCAATTAAATACGACGTTATGATTCGTGTTGTTAGTAACTAGTACATTATGTTTATATAAGTTATAACTTGTACAAGTTTATAATAAAAGCAATAAGATTAAGTACGCTGCTCTATGTTTAGATAGATATATAGAGAAACAATACAGAAAAGGTAAACTGACATCACAAAGGATGTCTTTAGTATTAAAAAATAATTTGGTTAATAAAAAAACTAAATATATTTATAAATAGCATTGAAAAATGTTACTTATAAAAATTAATTATTAAAGGAATTTTTTTTAGTATTTTTATTTTTTATTTTCCTAATAAGAACTACATATCAGTTAATATAATAATCAAGAAAAATATATCCTTCTTCTATTGTAATGAACGTCATTCAGATAATCTTATTGATAAGATTTTACTACTAATTTACTATCTTCTTTGGTATTATTAATTCATTAGTGTATTAGGGGGGACAATGAATCAATGAGAATGGATGAAAGTGTAAATCTAAGTTCGTATTCATCTGCATACCCGAAAAGGTAAAAAACCTAACTTAACAAAATATATATTTATATATGCCTCATTCATTCCCATCTGATCCTCGTTTGAGAAGAAGTTGCGCTCAATCTTCATCTATGTTTGTGCAACATACATTTCAGTTATGATTCGTTTGAGACATCCATGTGAATGTATTAGTTGGTTCCTGAAAGATTTTTTTTTTTAAATGTTAAAACCTAAATTCCAACCAAATATCAATTCCCCAAAATCTATTGAAAATGAAAAGTACTCAAGAACTCTTAGAGCAGAGCAAAAGGAAAAAAGGTAGATGTTGAGTAACCAAGACTATGAAGAAGTCCAACAAGGCCACGTTCGTATTTCAGCAGGACAGGAAACCGGCTCATACTGCAAATATTTTACAAGATGGATGGGTAGCAACATGAACTTCTGATCCAAGAACCTTTGGTCCCCTCAAAGCCCAGATCTGAATCCACTGGATAACTCTATCTTGAGAAGAAGGCCTGCAAAGTCCGCCATCCGAATATTAATGCTCTGATCATGAATAAGGACTACATTTCCAATGTTTTCAAGGGGTTCTGGTGGCGGTTGGAGGCAGGTTTTAGTGCATTTTCTACACCCGATATTTATCTTGAGGTAGATAAAGTAAATCATTTCCCATTCAAAGTGACTATAATACATACTATTGGATATGACTGAAAAGGCATTGTTTGCATAGCACGCTAAAACAATAATCAAACCACGGGCACATTTAGGGTTTAAGATACATACAACTGTATCAATAAAGCAAAGTATATCTGTCTGTATGAAAATCAGTCACGGGGTGCACTGAATGTAGTAATAATACCTGAAGTATAAGATATAATATTTTGGATCTAAAAAATGACAATGTTCTCGCATTAATGACATGTTGGAGGCGAGTGCATCTAGCATCGAAAACGGAGATCTTTTTCTGTTTGATTTCGTTATAGCTCTCTAATGTATATCCTAAATTATATGCATTTTCAATATATATTAAGATTTCAATAAAATGTAAACGCTGGTATTTAACAATTTATTAACTCTAGCAGACGTTTTGTATTTAGTATACTGGGAACATTGGTTCGTTTGTGTTTGTTAGTGAGCACTCGAGAGACTTAAAGTACTTATGAGTACTATCCTTTTTTTCGCACTCTTATTATTATTATTTCATTCTTTGAACAGAAAACATATGAATTGATTTAAGTATTGAGTAGTTACTGCTGTGTGAGTGTGCTCATGAAAAAAGGAGAATAACACTGATTTATTTCTTGGGGATTTATCTTCAACTTTTTTCTTCTTTAGATATGATGCATTTATTAAATCTTATTATTTACTTTTAAAATGACAATTTCATAAACTATATTTAAACAGACACAAAAGCGTATTTTTTTATTAATGCAATTATAGTTCAGTATATTATGATTAAAGACTACTATGTGGCTAATGGTGTGCTTTCAGATGAAAATGAGTCCATGATTATAATCAAGGAGGATACACAGCTTTGGATTCCGGTTGTAATAATCCCGTTCGTGTGCTTTGCCGTGTAAAGCATAAAGTATTTCCAGGACCTTGGAAATAATGTTCTTTATCTTGAGACTCTCATCATATGAAGGTGACGTGACCACAAGCCAATCAAGCTGGTAATACTTTTAAGTTTTTTTTTTTTAGAATTACACCTGGAATCCAAAATGGTAGAATAAATCAGTCTGAAATTTAACAAGTAGTTGTATACATTAACCAAGTATGTTCCTATGATATTTTTTTTGGAGCCTCCAAGGTAATTAAGATGTTGTTTTATATATATCTACATCCCTCTGTCTGTCTCTTTTCTACAACTTTATTTAGACCTCTAGTGCAGGCAACCCTCTGGTAGTATACAATACATTAGAATACTTCCTCAATTTGTTTATTTTCTAAATTTAAAGTTGACATGGTCCCAAAATGTTTTGTCGGTAAAAAATGAAGAAATATAAAGTTTTACCTATATTGATTAACTAATTGGTGTACCCAACACTGTCCAAAATTATTAAGCATCGTTGAACAAACACACTTTGCCTTGCCTTTACAAATATAGAAGATAACTATTCCAGAAATTCTCAATTTTACTCACTACTTTTCATGAGAAACTATAACAGTTTGAGAAAAAAATAATAATATGACGTTTTGATTGTACTTTTGCCTTTCGAGTGGTACATGGCCTAACCTTAGCTACACATGCAAAAATATACACACTCGATGCTACATGCAAAACGCCTGTAAGGTTTCATTAATGACTATAATGTAATTTCTTATATAAAAAATGACTGTTTCTCATTTATACATATAAAAAAACTTTATTGTATTAATATAGATGATTAGACGTTGAGCATCGCTCCTGAGGTTTCTAAATTTTATAATTTAAAAAAAAAAATACCACTTTTACCTAAAAATAGTCAATAGTAGTCAAAATAGAGAAATTCAAAAATATGTACCAATATTTATTTTAGATAAAATCAATAATTTGAAAAAATATGTTAATGAAATTTTTAAAAGGATTATTTCTCATGAAAAACGATAAAAAAAATACTATTGTATCGCGTAGAGCAAGAATTTTTCTTGTCCTCAATAATAAAATAAGGGGTCATTTACAAAGTATGTAGTATGTAGGCTATTTTTTTATTTTTTGCCCCTCTCTTCTTCCATGTTGACAAAATGTACGTACATTATTATATCAATTTCAAAACCCCTCTCTCCCCCCCCCCAATTTTTACTGAAGTCCTGAGAACAAAAAAAATAAATAAAATGAAAAGTTTTTTAAAATGAAAACGTGCCTTTTTATAAAACTATCAAATTTAGAAACTTCAAGGGTGATGCAAACCATGGATCAATATTGGAAAAACTTAATATTTCATATTTTTTTACCAAAAGGAGAATTTTTGGACTATGTCCCCCCTCTTGGTTTATGGTATTATTATCTTATATAAATAAATTTTCTTTATGTCATATTGTAGTTAATAATTAATCTTTAAGTTGTTTCTGATGATTTGTAATCCTAAATACTTGACTCATTATTTCCTAAGGGTATTATAAATTCCTTTTTTTTAAATTAGAGTAAGGTTTTGTTTATATTTTTTATGGAATCGGCTACATACGAATAGTTGAACTTCATGTTTGTGTAGGAAGGGATATTTTAATACCCAGGAGTAATTTTTAGCAGTATATAGCCTGAATAAAAAAGAACCTCCAGTACGGCGTCACCTCGTTAACACAAAAATACCTACTGTATTTTGTTGTGATCTGTCGATTCCTGGTCTCACTTAATACGTCGTGGCTATTTCATAATTGATTCTTTTTGATGAATAAACGAACTACTAAGTTAAACTATACTTATGCTCGTTTTCAAAATGATAGAAAAACAATTTCTTATTGATCCTTCTTCGTATATATACTTATATACAGAGTGTTAAGATGAAATTGGTACATTTTTGAAAAATCTTTAAATTGTCAATGAGTCCACATTTTTCGGGAAATCTACTTGAAAATTAACTTGAATTGTTAAAAAAAGAGCTTATTCAATGAATTTGCCTCCAGTATCAATCTAGGCCTGGATCTGGGCCAGGAAGGAGGACGAGATGTTTAATAGCTAATTCCTTGGCATGTTGGTCATTGTCTCCTTGACCAAGGCAATCAGAGAGTACTTGATGAAATGATATGTTCAATTTTTTTTTAAATTCAATGTAGCCCCAAAGTGAATAATCAAATAGATTAAGATCCCGACTGGAAGGGGGGAGGGGATATGTTTTATTCCCAATGAAGTCATAGCAATCCTCACACACTCAATTCAGTGACCTGTCAGAGACATGAAAAGGTACTGAGTCTTGTGCAAGACCCAAAGCCGATCTCCAGTAATTTGCTGGATTTAAGACAACATAATTTCTATGTGGTTGTGAAAAAAAAAATCATCCTTAGGGGCAACATCGTTCCTCTTCTGTAAATTTAATCTTCTTTATATCTGGAGCAACTGACACCATGATGCCCAAAACTTCACTAAAGTTTGTTGATACAACAAGCTTTCTGCTGGCAAAAAAAAAAAAAAAAAAGAGAGACCACATCAGGCAGCTGCATCATTGATTGTAAAATCGCTGGCGCACACAAGCGATCTTTACCCTATATCAATGTATATTGGTCATCTTATTATTTCAATGAAGAAATTTTTGGCTATACTTTACATATACCTACAAATGTATAGTTACACTTTTAATAAAATATTACTAAGCAATAGGTATTATAATACAGTATCGAATAAAATACTATGTAGGATTTTAATATTATGAGATGTAGGTATATGTCATTCATTTTAAAAATTGTGGAGAAATAATTGTTATTTTCTGTTTCTTATTGGAGAAAAGGTTGCAGCATACGATGAAATTACAGAAAAATTTACTAATGTATGTTATTGATGGATGATGAGCATATACGCTACAACACTTTTTGAGTAGGTTGCCAATAATATTTGATTATTTTTACGAAACTGCTCCCCATTTTGTACTGATTCCGTCAATCCTAGTGATGACTGGAATAAGAGTACAGGAAGAATATATAAAAAACTCTATATGACGTAATTTTAAGACCTTTCTGCTGAGTTCTCAAAACATATGATAAACGTCATAAAAAACTAATGACGAATGATTGAGCAAACATATCCACTGACAAAAAAGGTATCACATGACGTCACATTTGCTAGTCAATTATGAGAAAATTAATGTTTTGTACGCTTTTGTGTTGACGTGTTACATATGAAGAACAGTTTGGTGTATTAAAAAAAATTAATAATCGGCAATTCCAATTAATGAAATTATAATACCCCTTTATACTTAGCAATAAAATAATATGCAGTAATATCTTCACATGCGAGCTTAATCTATTCCTGGATTTTCTATTGTAAATCAAAACAACTTATCCCAAAAGAAATAACTAAATAAAAAAGTTAAATTATTTTCCTCCCCTTAAAATGAAATTTACTATAAAATTAATGAAACAGACTATGAATTATAACAAAAAATAAAAATACTTAATTATATTAAATTGATTATTTATGATTTTTTAAGTCTGAATTGAAAGATTAATAATTACAGAAGTTTTGGAAGAATTTAAATGAAGTACAATGCTTCCAATTTATTCAATACAGTCTAAACATAACAAAGGGGCTCAAAAGTATCGGGCTTCACATATATATGTCACTATTTTTTCTTTATAATTTACTTCATTTTCAGTTAGTACCAACCTTCAAATATATTTGATGAGGGGAAAGAGCTTGTGTTTTTTTTTGAAAAAAACATATTTTGCTCTGCAGTATTGACCTTTTTGAGGAAAGAAATCCTCTTAAAAAATTTAACCCTTATATTCTCATTAAATTTTTGGGTAGGGTTGTTAGCATCTCCCTCTAAAAGAAGGATAAATATATTTAAATTTGAATATAATTATAATATTATCCCTGTACTAATACTATTTTAATGTAAAAGGTTGACATTGGCTAATTTTATAAAACAATTTCAAAAGCAATGTCACTGATCTTTATTAGATTATCACTTTGTTGAGTTTTTTTCATCAGTGGTTAATTAAAACTATAAAAAAAATGTTTTATATTAAGTTATATTATTATAAGAGCTATATTGTTCTTTAAAAAGTGCATTTTATCTTCCATATACTTTTTGGGAAATAACATGTTTAAAAATAATACATGTACTGTTTTGGAAACTAAAACTGATGCCAGTCAAATTAAAAAATTAAACTAATTTTAAAATCACATTACATAACTTCTCAACTGATGTAAAAATGATTAATAAATAGAAAAGAGCTATTTCAAGAAATAAAGTACCAGTTATTAAACTTGTCAGTTACATCAAAACTCATTAATTAAATTAGTACCAATATGATTGTCACTTATTTTAATTTATTACATGTATCCAAAGTTACATAGAATAAATCTATTAGTATAGCATGGGTTAGTCATTTTTTTAGGTATTTCTTGTTATTAATAAAGCCTTTGTGGTGATTTCTTTATTGTTATAATGTTATTTGGTCATCGTCTAACCTCTGATAATGTAGTATTGTAACTTAAAAATCCTGATGAAATTCGATGTTCAAATAACACACAATCAAATTGACTGAACTTGTATATAATATGTTCAAGTAAAAATTTAGACAAATATCAATCATATTAATAACTTGTTGGACAGTTTTTCAGTGGTTAAATATTGTATTTGACTCTTTAAAAAAACTTCTTCCGTTGTTCATTAAAGAAAAAAAACTTATAATACGTTTTTCTCTGTTTCATTAAAAAAATCCCAGGTTGATTTATGTTTTTGCCACACAAGGTCCAGTATAAAAGTCACACAATGACAAGAATACTATACACTACTACCAATTTATTTATCTATCCAATCATGTGCGCCAGTTGACAGAGCTTGATACAATATGAATAATAGAGGTTGATTAGTTTATTTATTTTGTGTTTTGACTGTAAAGCTCTGTATGGAAATTATGAAAAATGATGAAACAAAGCTTTTATATTTTTCCCTTCAGTCAGTCAAAGGACTTATTTTCAAACATATATATAAGTCAAATTCAAGAGCAAACAGAATTCCGTTCCATATAAACAATTGTATGTAATGAAGATAGGTTTTTTATGTAGTTTCTTGGCACATAAGTTAGCGAGTTTAAGTCTTGAATCTTATAAAAATATTAACCTTGTCGATCTAAAGACTAATTCTAGTCGAGTCACAAGTTTTTCACATTGAATCCTAGTCAAATTTACTTTTTTCTATTCCAAATCAAGTACTCGTGGAGTTTGAAGTCTCAATTTAATAAGAGTTCAGTGCAACTCGTTTTCGAGTCTCTAATTAGGATGAGTGAGTTATAATTATAATTAACTAATGACCGAATAAACTGAATAACGTTTTAATTTCCCTTCTAAGTATTGGAAGAAAACCACTATCAAAAGGTTAGATGAGTCATTAAAGTCCTGAAATAGAATATTTCTTTTGCTACACAACCACAACTGATTAAACAATGAACAAAAAAGATGAAGGAACACATGCATCAACCGTTTTTCCTTTTCTAATCGCAATAATTAGTTTTTTCTTAAGATACTTATACTCGGTTTCCAAAAGGACATACTTATAATTTCTTGTTGATCCTATGTCGTATATATAAATATATATATTGGCCATCTTATTCTTTCTATGATGAAATTTTGGCTATTATATACAAATATATAACACTGTTTAACGTCTGGCTCGGCTTGTTTGCAGATGCACGGCCCTAGTATGGTGGCAAAACTCAATAGGATCTTAAAAGACAATAATGGCTGAAAACATTATGAAATGTGAAAAATCTAAGCTCAAGTAAAGTTTACATAAATAAAAAAAATGATGCCACGGAGTAACTTGAATCTTTTAAAGGTAACGACGTCATATTTAATAAATAACCAGGTTTAGTTGCCAAAAAATAAAGATACAAATTATTTTTTTAAATTTTACTTACCGACGATTAAATAATTACCTTCAAGTTTCCTGTTTTAGCGGATACTATGCAAGTATTATTACATTGTTGTTCCAAGTATGAGTTCATTATGAGTATGCGTATTAACCAGCCCATCCCTAGTTACATATATGGTCTTTGATCATTTGTAGTCCTATTTATCTGACCCATTATCCTTTAAGGCTATTAAAAATTAATATATATATTTTTTTAATTCAAGACTAATCATAATTATGTAATTTGTTGAGATTCGATACTAATATATAATACTTACTACATTGTATTGACTTCAACCACAAAAATATGTTCTTACGAGTACAAAATTTGCAGACTCTGTTTGCCCCACTACTCATTGTCCTTGAACAACTTCATAGGAATTTCTTATATGGCAAAAAAAGGCGTGTCATATTTTTTTTTCAAGACAAACTATATACACGTGTACTTACTTGAAAATCCTGTTTTCACTCTTGTGACAATATTGAACTCTCCATAAATAAATAAATATAATTTAAATTGAATATATCATAGATGCTCGAAGACATTGGTAGTAAAATTAGGGAATTGACAAGTCATTCAAAATATTATTCAATAGATGTTTTAAATTGTGGGTTTAATTGGGATGTATTTTAGATCTTTTGAAACCTTTATCTTTATAAATATGAATGTTTGTGTTAAATATGGTCATATGATCAAGTAACAAGTAGGCCATTTGTTCCAGCATTTAGTTGATTGATTGCTAATATATATGTAGGTATATGTTTTTAAAATGGACTTATTCCCATATTTAACTCACATTATTAAAGCAGTTTCTAAAATAGTTGAAGACTTATTGGAATATAATCATAATACTGAAGGGAAGACTATACACAGTTGAAACTAGAAACTAGTAATAGAACAATTAATCTAAATAGGAGAATCGGATGATATTTCCAGAAAATAAGATATAATTTCCAATTCTTATCTATTATTTGTTTATTACCGGTATATAACTATTTTTTACTTTTCTTAGATATGAAAAAAAAAATAACTGAAATGTGTTCATTAAGATACATATAACTAACATTTGAATTTATGACTTAAGTTTTATATTTTTATAAAATATAGTTATAAAACAATTTAAGAAAAAAATAAATTGAACACAAACTGAACTTCAACAAACGTGTTCTAAACACATGCAGTCAGTGCAGCAATTGTTAGCTTAGTCCAATAAGTTTTGTAAA
>NW_027296883.1:0-483 GCF_016086655.4 Lepeophtheirus salmonis | reverse complement strand
TATTTAATAATATAAGATAATAAATATTAAAAAAAGAATGTAAATTCTAAGATATTGCTTTCAGAAATTTTACTTTTTTATTGTGCTATTTCTTCTTGCAATCGTAGATTACGAATTTTATAAACATGTTTCATTGGTACAAGGATAAAATAATCAAGTTTTCTACATTCAACAGTACAGTTTAAAAATATGGAAGAACAATGCAGTATTTTCTGTCATTAACGAATTTTTTTTTATTGTTCGATTTTCATAAATTGTTACCTGTTTTGCCATTTAAAGAATAGACTTTGAAATAGACATTAGCTAATGGTGGCTCAAGATAATAGTTTCATTAAGTAAAATTATTTATAATAAATATAAATTTATATATTTATTTACATCCATATACTCCGGATCCTTGATGATGATTTGGCAGCAACAATAAGAACACAATAAGTAATTAATAATGATGCCTTAAGAGAAGAAGTCGTATTTATACAGTAA
>NW_027296882.1:0-16601 GCF_016086655.4 Lepeophtheirus salmonis | reverse complement strand
AAAAAATAGAAATTATGCTGATATCCCAGATTTATTTTTCAATCATATTATTTGGTTTTAGTTTAGCTAATACAATTTTGTAAAATTATCTACTTCTAAATTGTTTGATTCAAATTTCATCTAAGATGATAGTGAGCATAAATTATTTTAACTTTGCAGGTACGAAAATGATGTTTTAAACGATACACTAATTCAATATTTTAAATACTCTTAATTTATATTAAATTCAAATTTTTAAGGCATTTTTTATTGCATTTAGTATTTACAAAAATATATTTTTATAGATACAATACAATTTTCATATGCTTCAAGTAATGATGCAGTTTTGAACATTATTTCTTGAAGTAATACGTCTCCCCTTAGTTGATGTATATGCATTTCTCAGTCGGGTTTAATATTGTAGCTTTCTTTTGATGACCAATTATAGACTTTATAAATTGTATTTTCCTTTCCAATTTTTCTATTTTACAGTTATATGTATTTTTCCCCATTTCAACCCTAATACCATACAAGTACTAAAAAGTCCAAAATTAAGGACAATTGTCAAAAAAATTAGGTAAAACGTTGAGTTCTTTCTCTATTACACCTTTGTCCCTATGGGTTTCTTATTACATCTACAAGAATATATTATAACCTGCACTTTACTGATGATGGCCTCCACATTAAAAGTCCTGGGAAGATTCGGAGCCGTGACAACTACCCAATTAGTTTCTGACGTCGAGACTATTAGTTTTTCTTTTAATTTTACTTGATACATTCTTACCAAATGACTCACCCAATTACATTCGTAGAAAATATGTGCTGACGTTTCTATTTTCTCGCGACAGAATGTGAAGTATATTATATTTAATTAATATAATATGATTCTGCAAGGAGTCATTCACTCGATTCGAGGACAGGAAGATGTATAGACATTTATCACATCCGCAGATAATATGACAGCTTTATGTCTCTTTTACTACTCTTAAAGAGACTTAGGGCCATGTTGAAGGGTCGAATCTTTGTTTTGAACATATTTGAACAAAAAATATTTTAAGGGGAATGAATAAAAACGTGAATACACACTAGCCATAACATATTATAGGTGATTGATTTGTTCTTGGGTCACCCATTTAGTCCTTTTATCTTCCTTATCTATTGGGTACTCAAACAGTCGCTTGGACCTCAGTGATATTGGAGTTAAGTTCTCTGTTTTCTGCCATTTCATCTTGTATTTTTTTTTTTTTGTCAAGCATGATTTTCCAATCATCTCTTAGTTCGTGGTGTCTATCAGTCATGGAATTAAAACACTCATCTTGCCCCATCGTAGTTTCTTCTTTAAAAAGAAGTTTTATCCACCTTAATATTGACTATATGGATATTGTTTCCTATCAAGTTTGCACTAATGACCTCATTTTGATTGGATTGTAATAACAAATCTTCATAACGGGTTTTATGTTGACTTCCCCTCCTCAACTTATTAAATGGTACTCTCTAAGGATCCCATTTGAATTGGATTATATTATGAGTTATATTTTACTTCAGGTCAATAACAAAAGGAGTTTTTATCACCTCTTCATAAATAACTCTTTTATTCTAATAGTGTACATAATAGAGTTTTAACAAAAAAAATCCTAAGTCCAAAACAAAGTTAGCTCAATTCAATTAATCGAGGTTGCGTGAAAAAATGAAGGTGATTTGTTAAAAATAAGTATAAAATTATAACGATTTAAAAAAATAATCAAAGATTGAAAGAAATTAGACATATTTTAAGAAAATAACTTAGAAATATTCTATGAAAATCCCATTAATTGAATTAGCTTGAAGGAGACATCCAACCCTTTGAGTTTAAAAAGTTCCTGATGGATAATTTCCTCCAGGACCATGTAAATAACAAGGTTGAAAATTAGCTTGGAAATGGAGTCACCCTGGAGGATATCCGAACCATATTTTACAATTGACTCATTGTTAAAGGACGTCCTTGCATGCCCTACAACATAATGGATATATTTACTAAAACCAACAGTGCCCCCAGCCCTCGTTAGATCATGTTCTATGGACTGGTGGTTTACCAAGTCAAAGGCTTTCTGTATGTCAAGGAATGTTAGAAAGAGGGTGGAAAATGATCTCATTGAAAATTAATTTTTCATAAAAGATTGAAAAACTTAGGAGTAAAAAACCTATAATTAGTTCATTTGAAAAGTTTTTTTTGGTAGTTTCCATTCCAGCTACCAGCTACGAGTTTGCAAGAAACATTGTTCAGGATTGGAAATTTAAGGTTGATATGTTTTTTCATTATAAATATGTTGCGTGATTATTGTAGTTTATATTCCGTTAGTTATTTATATTTGTCATATTGTATAAATATATATTATTCTTGTTCCAGAAATAGAAGTAAATTTTTCGTTGTGTGTTGAAGGTGGCATGTGGTGGCCTTGAATAAATTCAGAATTACACTCCACTAATTAATTGTTTTTCTGAATTAGGCTCCTCCTTACCTTTTAAAGGAAAGAAAATACTCGAGAGTGGCTTGTTCATTGTCCTTCAAGTCAAATCTTCAGGAATTCGATGGATTTGGATTTCCCAGAGCCGTGAATTGTGGGAAGCTTAGGATCAGGAAATTGCTTATTTACAAAACCGTGTTGTGGGTAAATAATGTTACCCATATTGACGGTTGGGTGCAAGTTTATCCTATAAATTCTTCCAATCTAATCCTTGCCAAGGGAAGGTAAGTAGGGTTAGAAAGAACCCTCTTTATTCTGTTTTCACGGTAAGATAGGTCTTTCATGTGAAGGGCGACCTTATTTACACCGGATACCTTCCATTTTCCTATCTATACTGGGGTTGGCATATCAGTAGCCCAATGATAGAGCTTGCATACTCTTATATATCTCCGTATTTGAAGTCTTAAATCCCCGAGGGGACTTTGGTTCGACATAATCTAAGCGTACAGCCTTTATTGTTCGTTCTGGTTCACCAGAACTAGTCTGACTTTTAGTACTCAGAAAGGATTGACCGGATTCGGAACTTTGAACTGATAGATTTTGTGACACAGGAGGAGTTATCACATTTTCAAACTGGGTGTCTGAAATACCCGGGAAGTCTGTGATTCTCGGTTCATGGGGTTGGCCATTTTCAAAGGATATCCCAAGCCATGTAGAAAGTCCATTAGAAGGACATCCTATTCAGGACAATGCCCTTACAAGACATCAGTAAGCCATTGCGAAAGTTGCTAAATGGATCGATGGGTTTGACACTGCTGTTAAATCCTTTGTGTTTATAGAGGTAGGCTTATGTTTCCTCTTTGTTCGCCTCTTTTTGTTTATTTTAAGAGAGGCAACATTTGAGGAACGTGATAATGTCCTCTCGACTCCTTGAGGAAGGATAAAGGGATATGTCAGGGTATCTTCTTTGGGAACCATTGGTTCAACATTACTTGTTTTATCCGAGTCGAGGAGGAGATCACTATACTGATCATGAGACAAGGCCTCAGGAGTGAAGGACAGTGTGTCTTCAGTAGTATTTATAACAACAGGTTGTACGGGAGGATTAGATGCTGGCCCCCATCATCATACAAACCCACACGTGGATTTTCTTCCAAGATGTGGAGGACATCAATCTGATATTTTCATTTAAAACTCCCCCAGACTCATGAGAGACTAGAATATGAATCACACCGTCATCTTCCCCAGAGGGGTGGCATGCAAGCTGGTGGGCCTCTAGATCAACCTTCATGTCAAAGAGATGATCACATTGCATACACATGATGGAGTTGCTATCTGACTGAGTGTCTGAATTTCCTATTATAAAGGAAGGTACAGTATTGAGTGGTGAGAGACCTAGCCTCCTTCGGTAGGCTTTATGATCTTCACATAAAGCTGCGTGCATGTTGAATGCCCATTCATCAAAGAAGCTGATGTTACATGGGAAGCAATCAAAGTATGGTTCGTACTCATCCCAGAAGACGAAGCAATTTTTTGATAAAATACAAATTTATACAAAGTTTATTTTATATGTAATGATTGTTTAAAAAGTGAGAGGCTTCAGAGTCTGCTTCACTAGTCAATGACTAACCAATAATGGTATAACAATAAATAGACAGTAGAAAAACTTGAAAAGGCGTTTATAAAACTTTAAAGCCTATTACTTGTTTAAAATGATTGTGGTATATAAAACCAGGGAGGTATACTAATAAAAACGGTTCGTCAAATTAAGTATAGTTAGAGGAACCGGTACTACAAGCCGGGATAATTAAAATCGGACGGGTCGGTTACGGTATAACAGAAAAAGACAAATTCCAAACTTTCCAATTAAAATGTCGAATTTTGGAAAAGGTGTAATTTTGTTTTAGTCTATGCCTTAACTCGTTGTTTGTGGTAGGAAAATAAAGTTTGTGACGAAAAACCATTTGTATTTAACATAAGTTTGCTAGGAAACGAAGCGGAAGCCGGGACAACTGGACTTATGACGGGGAGGCTGTTTAAATTGCAGCCCTAGAGGTTAAAATCGCGAACAAAACTACCCTTTAGAACGCCAACGAACGAAAAGGCTGATGACACGGTTAAGGGGAGTTTGTGGTTCCCTAGCGAAGGCGACTTTAGAGTAGGAATTGTTGGGGAGCCTTTTGGGGATATCATTTATTAGATACTAAAGTATGTAAGTATACCCCTAGACATATGAGAGTATAGTGAAAGTTGCTGCTTTCACTTTTGA
Organism: Lepeophtheirus salmonis; assembly: GCF_016086655.4. NCBI lineage: Eukaryota > Metazoa > Arthropoda > Copepoda > Siphonostomatoida > Caligidae > Lepeophtheirus > Lepeophtheirus salmonis. The sequence goes on along the minus strand of NW_027296882.1, from coordinate 11,909 downwards.
CCAGATGGTCTGGGAAGTCATTTCAATGCTTTGTTGGCTTAAAAATCTTGTATGGAGTAGGGAAATCATTCGAGATCGTATAAGCGTGGTAGTTTAGGCAGAAGGGCGGCAACATAGGATGCTGTTAACTATTTGCTGATTGGTTATTTGGTGACTCGTAGAAAACAAATCCGTGGATTATAATTGCCCGAGGGTTTTTGGGAAGATCATTTCGGAATCAGCGTTAAAGCCCGCAAATTTTGGGTTGTGTAGGCTTCGTTTGGCCACTTAAGTAGAGAATTGTTGAGATCCATTTATTTATCAAACGTATACAAACATATACACAAAACGTATTGCCGAACTATACCCTTAAATAATACATACATAAGGAAGGCGTCCTAGCCACCAATGGAATTATACATACAAGAATAATACATTAAATGATAATGAATAGTAAATGTGTAAAGAGTTGACTATATTTTTTTAAATTCCCCTTAGGTTCCGAGATAGTCAATATTCCAAAGCCATTCAATGCCTGAAACTGGGAAAGAGAGAACCAATTCTTCATATTGACTTAAACAGAAAGGACATATTATTTTAACATAGCAAATATATATGATATTTATTGTATACATGAAACAGTTATGAATTACGTTTAAATGTAATTTAATGGAGAGAATGAAAAATGAAAATAATATACATTGAAACAAACATTTTAAATAACAAATAGGTTTGATCATATATATCACATATAAAATTATTCTCTTGGAACTCAAAATTTTAGTTCCATAAACATTAAAATACTTTAGAAGTAAGGGCAAGTTCAGCAACAAATAAATGAATAAAAGTTGTAACCAAAACATTTCTCGTATTTTGGAGAAGACAACTTTAATAAATGGAAAGTAGATGACATCTTGTGTCCATAGGAACTTCCATCTTGTAAGGATCAATGAACCCATTCACCGGTGTGCATACACACATACTATAAAAAGAAGAGTGTAGTTACTTCTGGGTGAAAAAGGTAGGCTAGTGTTTTGGAAAAAAGGTGAGGGGAGCTTGTTAGCAACAGGACAAATATTCCAACACAGCTGAAGTCGACAAATATATAATTCGATAATACGCCTCGTATAATTATTTTTTGCAATTGAAAGAGGTAGAAAATAATTAACCAAAGAGAACGAAAAAGAACACAAACATTATGTAATTGCAAAATAATAGATTTTTTCAGATTAATATTTAGAAGAGAATCCTCGTTTTAAATTAACATTTAATGGGTTGGACAGTCTATATTGGGTGCAGTATAATACGATCCACTCGAAACGAGAACAGTATTAATCCAGCCCAAGCTGAAAGTAAAATCACACATACAAGGGGGTTAGAACTTAATGGTAATACTTACCCGTTCTTTGGGATGTGAGAGGCATAAAGTCTGCATCACTACCCATGACATTATAAGATTATAAGAAAAAAGGAAAAAGAGGAGGAGAGGAAAGAATTTAACTAGTGTGGGCAGCTTCATAATCGGAGGATCACGATCTATATATGTGATACCCACATGATAAAATCCCCAACTGAATGAATTGGATAAAAAGGGGCGATATGCCTATTATTGTTGTCATTGAGTTGTAAAAGTTCTTGCTTATTATTATGCCTCTCCAGTTAGCATCGAGGGTCATAAGAGACAACTGAACGTGAGCGTTTAAATTGTGGCGAGGTTTAAGAGCCTCAAGAGCAGCCAGGGGAACCGTACTTCTGTGCTTTCAATTGTTTGTAGTTTGTCAGAGTACCTACATCACTCACAATGGTAGAGTCAATGATGTACCCCACATTGTTGCAAATTGCTACTGAGTCTGATTTTATTGTTGTGTCGTCTATTGGGATAACACTCCCCTCAGTCTCAACAAACCCTTTTTTCTGTAAAGACTTAGACACCATTGTTTGGACGTCGTCATGTCTTCCTGTCCTCGTCTTAATGCAACACTGTAGCAAATACCCAAGATTACACACAGACTCAGGACAGGACGGTCAGTACTCGCCATCGCAGAAGAGGGTAAATCTGGCAGCCTTGCTTTTGGTCTTGACTGAACAGAGGAACCCAAAGTTTCTTTTACCCTTGGAGGCTGATGCCAATCCTCTTGTGTCCACAAAGGAAGCAAGATTATCAGCATACAGTTTGTGTAGTTTAGAGTGAAGCTGGAGTTGATATCCTTTCACAGTAACAGGCAATAAAGTATACTGGGAAGGATTAAGCTGTAATATTACCCTAATGATGGGATCATTCGATTGGTTAAGGGCCTGGACATGGGTGTTCCTTGCCAATATAGATCGCAGAAGGAATTCAAAGATCCAAAGTTCCCCATCTGCACAGAAGAAGTCCGTATAAGTGTCATGAAAAAGGTCAGTCCATTCCCTTACATCCTTACAGACCTCAACATCAATCCTTTTACATTCACCCTGAGTCACCCTTCCCCTCACAATGTCAAAGGTGAGCCTGTTAGTCAGGTATTCCCTCAGGCTGATGTATTTGTGGAATGAGGATATACGGGCTGTTTTGACCCTATTTAGCATCACCATAGTCCCCTTGGAAGGGCAAGACTTCACTACGCCATCTGATGAAAAGTTTAGTCCCAAGTACTTGTAAAAGTCACCCAGCTTTAGTTGGGGTATAAACATATTCATTACTTTTATCTTGGGCTCGAGATCGACAACAACCCTCTTTTGATTTTTCAAGTTCGTGATTGTGAGGCTGACACTTGGCTGGGTTAGGTGTTAATCCAACTCGGCGTTTACTGAGGCTTATAGCCCCCTGTTGGTAGAGGATGTCAACACAATATCTTCGGCAAATACCAGGTATGAGAGCTCTGCCCTATTAATGTGGAAGGACTCATGAGTAGTCATATCAGCCAGTACCAGGTCTTTTAACTAAATTAAATATTAATCCAGAAATAGGGTCGCCTTGGAGGATACCCCATCCAAATTTCACATCTCTTACCTAATTAAAAGAGGTGCGACCATGAAGTAGTATATACATGATGGTATTTATAATTTCGGCAGGAACCCCAGCCCTAGTGAGAGAACGCTCGATTGACTGGTGGTTCACTGAGTCAAAAGCTTTCCTGATGTCCAAGAAGGCTAGCGAAATTGAATTAAAAGTCTATTTGGAGTGCCGAATTGATTGATCAAGAATAAAAGTATTCTCAGAGACACCATCGACTTTTTTGAAGACTTTCTGGACATTATTATAGGGGACACCCTCAGCCTCTATTCGATGATCCTGTGAAGGACATGCACGACATGACGGAGGATTGTGATTGGCATATAGTCCTACCAGGATGCAGGGGAGAGTGTCTCAAGCATGAATGTGGTTCTCGTTCGTAATATAATATTCGGAAGGAAACCCGTCAGAAGGGCTGAGTTAAAGAGTCTTATCAGCCACTCTTTATCAATTTTGTGTGTGGCAGTACCGTTCCATCCAAGGGGACCTTTACTCGTGTTCCTGGATGGGATAGCTTCCTTTATCTTTTCCAACGTAATGGGGGCCAGGAACGAAAGATACATTTGAGGTTTTTTAAAAAGTCTCGTTCATTAGGTTGGGAAAGACCCTCAAAGTAAGCTTTCCATGATGGGGTATAATCAGCGGCCATCTTTGAGCTGCTGCAAGGCTGATCATTTCTCCTTGCAGTAAGGATCGTGCAGCCTTTAGGAAATCCCAGTTGAGACATTTTTCAAAGGGTGCCCTTGCGGCTGAAGAGGAGGTAACCCGTCGATGTGTAGGGACAGTTGTGTGGGTTTTCTGTGACTCAATGTTAGACTGTTGAATCATCAAGTCAGAAAGCTTGCTGATGAGTGAAGTTGGGGGTCTCCCGGTATACTCTTTTTTTAGTAATCTTTTGTGATTGGGGGATAGGGTAGTGGGATACCTAGGAGCATAGAGAAAATTTAAAAGACTATGGAGGTGAATCACCATCTCACTTAGACGAGAACTACTCTAGACTAAAGTACCTCGAATAACGGCAACACGTGAAGGGCAGGTATGAAGGGTTGTTTAAAGTCCATTTCTCCCGGGATAGATAGACAATTGTCATTTCCCAGTAAGAAAGGAGCCTCTTATGCCTTCTAACCTTGTTTGCTTTAAATGTTGTAGCAGCATCGTCCGTTAAGGCTGATGAGGGAGCTACAGGCTATTGGTTGGGGGGAGCTGTTGTTTTTATTACTTGCTGGCACTCTCAAAGTCAGAGATTATCTGGGTGTTGGTCAATGGAGTATTGACTGCAGCTTGTAGGATTAACATAGCTTCAGCTTCAGCAGGCTGGTTAGCATTGGCAAGGGTTGCTTGCTCTTCAGCATTCCAAGTCCTACTAGAACCAGTAGAAGGCGTTTGGAGGTTCGACAGCGGCCTAAAGTTGAATTGGGTCGACTGGTCGTCTGTTTAATTGAACATTAATTGCCCTGTCAAGGCTGCTCAACATCGCAGTATGGTCAGCAGATGTCGAAGTCCGTTGGTGTTGGGGCTGTCTCGGAACTTGGAAGCATCAGGAATGGAAAGGGGCTTGGGATTGCTGGTAACCGCATTATTCCTTACCGAGTTCGGGACAGGTAAAGGCATTAGTCTGTGAGTCCGTTTAGAGACAGGTATCTCGTTTGTCTCAATGGGCCTTTTTAAGTCTTGTTTATGGCCTATTGGGGTGTCAGGAGTTGATACCTCCAGGGGACGATTTAATTCGAGTGTGCTTATGATCCGATTATACTTTTGGGAGTCGATACAGGATTGGGCAAAGGAGATACAGCAAGTTCGATTACCTCTGTAGGGCCGAACGGGCAGCGGGAGAGTCAGTCGAAGATGAGGCAGTAGAGTCGATGGTAATATTATTATGACTACAACTATTCGAAGGGTCACTAGATACCTCGGTTTTTTCGTATTGTCAAGTCTCTGGTTCTAGTACGTGCCACCTTCACCTTGGCTAGAAGAGTAGGGGTTTGGAAGGGGTTTATGACAGATTTCCTAGGTATGTACGCAAACTTTTGGCAAATATGGTTCAGCATAGCCTGCTCAGTTTTGTCAGGAAACTCCCTAATAAATTGGATGACTGTGCTGGTTAAAAGTTCAATTTCAGCCTTCACCCATCTGTTGACACACTTTAGTCTGGACATAAGTGTCCTAGTATCAGTGTCAAGGGGTGAGACCTGTATATCGTTCAGAATTGCAATATAGGCTTGGCGATGTCTTATTTTTACTATGTCATCACAAGAGATGGCAAAGGCTGAGAGAAACAAGTATGCAGATTTTGCTTTGCCTCATTGGGACACTTATTAATGAGGTGTTTCACAATTGAGGCTACAGCTTGATATGTGTCCTCATCCCCTTGAGGGAAGGTACTACTGGCGTAGTGCCGGATGTTATACTCCTCTCATTCCAAGGGGTGGATAGCATTAATGAGCACCCTCAGACTGGAGTTAGTTTTGGCAAGGAATTTGCAAAGGGGATAATCCCATTGAATGGAATTAATGATAATTGCAATCGGGGAACTCATGGTGGTGAGTGAAATGTCATAGTTTTTTTATTTAAATAAAGAGATATAAAGACATAGTTTTGATCGGAAAATTAAACAAAAGTTGTTCATATAAAAAGGAGTAATTTAATAACGAAAGCGGGAAGAAAAGTAGGTATATTTAAATTATTATTACGAGTAGTAATTCAAACAATAAAGTAAACTGCTACTGCTGAAAGACACCTGTAGACCTAGTTGCAAAAGCAAAGTATAGTAAGGTGAGATTGATTGTTATTGTATAATTAATACAATATAGGGAGAGGGAAGGCGAGAAGAACTACAAAACTTGACCCTTATTTATATATCTATGCAGTACAACCTGGTAGAAGATATTGTTTGTTGTTGGCTTAAGACTGCAGAAGGTAATAGACAAGGAGAGAGCGTCTCGGTGGTGTTACGGTGACGTTTCTCTTGGAGTGTGAAAAGGGCTGGTCTGCAAATCCAATTTATTTCTCCAGTAGTCTCAAGTAAGTCCAAATTATAGAGGAAGAAAAGGTGGACGAGTTTCTCTAGGCTGGTGATGACTTAATATCGAACTTTTGAGTTAAAATTAGTTGATCCAGATCCTTGAAAGATTTTTCAATGTGTTCATGGTTCGACTTTGCTTCGACAATACGAACAATAGACGAAGATGAGACAAAACTTAAAATAGCTGACTAAATTAACAGTGCTTACCAGTACTAAGGTTTCAACTCAAGAAGCCCGTAGCACTCCTAATCTCACGCACCTTCACTCTTCTGTCATCCATCAGCATATTATGAATTTTATAAATGATTTCTTTATGAGTAACCTCAACAGGGTGTCAAGAACATTCAGCGTCAATTGTACCCATATGGCCAACCCAAAATTTTTGAAACCACTTATAAACTCTTCTATTAAAAGGTGAAGAGTCTCCATAATGTATATCAAGCTTCTCTTTAGTCTCTAGAGGCGGTTCCTTTAATATTTTAAACAATACTTAAAAAATACCCTTTTGCTAAATATTTAAAAAAATTAAAATTGATAACATAAATCACCTTCCTTTATTTAATGTGAATAATATTTATTGTGATGGACTGAATGAGAATGTTTGGGTTTCTGAAAAAAGACTTGAGGAGATACGAACTTCACTTGTTACTCCCTTAAAAACCTGTTAATCACCTTAACACTTTTGCTTGCTAAAAAACTCGCCAGACAAAAAAATTATATTTTTTAAAGAATTATTGGAAATTTAATTTCAATAAAATTGTATACGGAATTTATTTTCCAAGATTAACTTTAAAATTAGTTTTTACTTATTTAAATCATAGTTATAAGCCTAATTAAACAGCTTATTTTATCTACTTATTAATAATTAAGATTTGGTCTTGTTATAATGAAAACCCATTATGTTTTTAGTGGTACTGATGCTTATTAATATGAATGCATATGAAATATAGAAAATAAGAGTTTTTAAACGGCTAATATCTATTTTTTACATATTCATCCTTAAAGAGGGAAAATTGATTAAAAAAAATATATTTATGGAATACGAATACATATTAAAATTTTAAACCGTAAATTCACTTCAAGTAATAACAACTATTTAAACAAAGAAGATCATGGTAGTTACTAGATCATAGTCTTGAACTGAAAAATTGCTAGTGCTAAAGGAATGGGGATTATGTTTAAGCTTCAATTTCAAGGGAAATGTCAAATGAATTAGTGGCTAGTAGATTGAAAATCAAATTTGACCATTCAGTCTGAAGAGCATTCTTGAGTGTGTTTTTAACAAACTGTGTAATTCCAAGCAATTTCAATTACCTCCCCTAGTCTAAAAATATCAAACAAAGATTACATTTCAAACGGAATGGAATTAAGAATACACATTGTAGTAATGTCAACCAGTTTCAACATAGTGTTGCCTATTGGAAAACATAAATTATAAATTTCACAGAGAAAGGAAGTCAGTCTTGGAGCGTTTACATGTTATAATGGGCTCGAAAAAGAAAAACAGAAAATCCCAAGAAATAAATAATAATCCATAAGAATTGGAGACGTAGATTAAACATTATTTTTCCGATACTGACTCCAGAAAAACATCAGATTCTCATCACTACTTCAATTATAAATTTTTTTTATTAAATTATAACATAAGTTTTTGATGGACTATTTGATAGATCTTTAACGATTTGTTAAACTTTCCTGTCAGTGATTTATTATATAATCCGTTTAGTAATGGATCTAATATTTCCTGTCAGGTATTAATAATCACAATTAATAATACCATATACCCAATTTAAGACAAATCCGTTTCCCCACTGGAATACCCCGTATATAAAAAACACGAAATTTGGGAATTGAAGTTACAACATTTACAAGAAAATATTTCATTACTCTATGTAATTTATAACGAATATATTTAAACGTTATTACCTCTATTTTAGACGAAAATTATGATGGCAATGCTAACAATCGGTAAGTTAATATATTTATATGCGGTAGTCACAAAACACTTGCACCTAAATTTCTAAATTAATCAATATTATTTGTTTAGTAATCAACTTTTCTCTATAAAATAATTTTTCTCTATTGAATTAATTTATCATATTTGTTAGTTGACTTAGAATCAAAAGATATATTAAATTGCCCCAAAAAGTCAATTTTTTACTTCAACGTATAAAATTTGATATAATTTATTATTCATATAAGTTTATACCAGTAAAACATAAGAGACATTTTTATGCAATTCAATTATTAGTTCTTTATATATTGTCATTTAATTTTAAATTGTGAATTATTCTTAACTAGTAGCTCAATTTCAATAAACAAAATTTCTTTTTTTTTTTTTTAAAAATAGTTTAATTAGTTTTTTAAGTACATATATTGCATAAATATCCCCTTTTCCACTGATCTTTTTCAAACGAAATAAATGCATATAATTAATATACTAAATGCTATATTTTTATAAGTATCTACATCTAATTTCTTATTCAAATCAAAATATACACAAACCAGAGAAAATTTTATCTAAATCTATTTCATGCAGATAAAATTCTAAGCAAAAAAATCTGATTCGATCCAAGAAATCAAATTTAAAGTCTAAACTCCTAAAGGGTGAAAAAATTAATGCAAAAATGATTTGACAGAATATTTAAAACAAAAATACTTATTGCAATTTAGCATTTTAGTTTTTCTGGGTGCTGCTTATGAAAGTAAATTTATTGTTTCCATAAATATTATACAAAAAACAATTTTTTCAATTGATTTTCATAATTTGAAATTTGTGGGCTCTATGAGCTAAACTAATTCAATGTATAATGAAGTTGGACAAGTATAATTAAGTCATCAGAAACGGATGGATTCAGAAAAAAACCAATATTTTTATAACCTTTGATAAATCGCCAAAAACTAATTGTCTAATTAATTGACAATTACAATACAATGCATCTTGTCAGTTATGTTTTTAACTTTCTTGTATAAGAATATTGAGTTTCTATAAGACAAAAATATGCATTTAAGAAACAAAAATTACTGACAAATTTAGAACAATTGTCATAAAGTTTTGAAAATTATGTCTTCTTCTTATATTATGTTCTAACTACAAGCATATACGATTGAATGTACTTTGAAACTTTTTTTTACAAAAGTTAATAATAATCTTTCAGGAATATTATATTACTTTGTTTTTAAATTAATTTCTTTGATTTTAAACGGAATAGGAGTGAAGGATATTTTTTCTAACCTATGACTAACAGTCGCCTTAATTTATCTTTTTTTTAATCCATCTATTATAATTGTTGCTTACAAGATGAGATTTGGAATTAATTGTAACCTGACCTCCTAATTTATAGGCAGATAGTGTTATATTTAAAATTGTATAAAATATTTATTTAGTACATATATATTTTTGATTTAATTTTTTGACTTATTTGATACAGGACAACACATTCATATCTTTTTTCTCAAAAAATGGAAATTCAAAGCAATGATTTGATAATGTAATATTTAGCTTTCAGGTAAAATTACAATTTTTTCAATGAGAAAACAGTTCTAATTAACTTGTACATTGCACGCAACAAAGGGTTTGATGCCAAACTTAAAAAAAATAAAAACAAAAATATTTATCAATAGTTATAAAATTAGGTATACTTCTTGTCAGATTAATATATTTTGAGTACCTTGTATAAGGTTTAACGACAATTAGTGAAATTCAAAAAAAAAAAAAAAAAAAAGTTACATTTATTTTTCATATTTTTGTTGTCATTTAAGCTTTTGGCATAAAAAAAGTTGTCAAAGTGACTTAGGAAGTATGAGTCCTGTTTCTGGTGTAGTGTTAGAAAAATGCCCTCAAAATGTGGAACTAATTGGTTTAGAAATGAAACTTTATACACGAAATAACTTGGAAACACCACAAATTTTTAAATATGACGAGGCACAAAAGCTGAATGAATCCAATTTTAATGCTGCAAAACTTACAAGAACACTTGTACATGGATATAAGACTAGTTGTGATCACGAATGGGCAGTTGGAATGAGACAAGCTCTTCTGAATGAAGTAAGACTTAAAAAAATTTATAAGGAATTAATCAATCACAAAATATATAGTCAGATATAAATGTGTTTTGTGCTAACTGGGAGAATGGGGCGTCACCTTTATTATATGATCAGGCAGTAGCAAACACACATATAGTTGGATTAATGATTGCAAAATTCTTTAATGATGTCAGTAAGTAGTTGGATCTATTGGACCGAACCTTCATTTAATTGGCTTTAGTCTTGGAGCACATGTGTGTGGAATTGTAGGATCTAATATACCAAATTGTAGCCGGATATCTGGTTTGTCTAATTTAATACCATATTTTAATAATAATTAAAACATTTGTAACATTCAGGATTGGATCCTGCTGGACCCGCTTTTAGTGGTAAAGAGACAAAATTTAGATTGGATAAAGATGACGCAGATTTTGTTGATGTCATTCATACAAATGGTTTTGGTTTAGGTATTTATCATAGTTCTGGCCATGTTGATTTCTATGCTAATGGTGGGGAAAAACAACCGAAATGTAAATCTGTGGAACTACTAATATATTTTTGTAAGTTTTAATGAGAGTCAAATAGAAATTTAGTGCAATTTTTATGTTACAAAATAGTGGGGGGAGCACCCTGTAGTCATGACCGAGCTCCAATGTTGTATACAGAAACTATTAGAAATAAGGGATGTAAAATGAATGGGTTTCCTTGTAAAAAAGGATGGGAAGCTTTCTTAATGGGTGAATGCCACGAGACATCAGAAACATTCCCTTTTGGTCTGAACACTCCTCGTAATGCAAGGGGATTATTGTATTTTACAACAAGAGATGAGGCTCAATATTGTGGTAAGTTCACCAAAGTTTGATACATTATATAATTAATTTACATTTAAGTATTGATGAATTTCTGCAAAAAATCAACATTTTTTTTTTTTTTTTGTAAAGGTAATCAACTCAAAACAAGCATAAGGGTTGTTTTTGAACGTCAACAAAATTGGTTTGGAAAGCTACATAATCATAATTTAGAGCTTTTTTTTTTTAGTCCATCAGGAGAGAGTGAACAATTTACAATTGCCTCGTGAGTTTTCTAAATATATAATCTATTAATCCTTTATTTTAAACATCAGGGAATATGAAACCATTTTAATACAATAAATATAATTTGAGTAATATGTATAATAAAATTAAAGTGATCATGATGTAATGCAATCTAATATTTCTTGCCAATTCATTGGTATTTTCAACAAATTAAATTAGTTCTAGAAAATAATTTTTTTTTAATATTATAGGGGATTTTCTGAATCTGGATCATATTCAAAAGTTTTTACTCTAGATGCAAAATTGCCGTAGACGATATATTTCTAAAATATACAGTTGAAAAATTCCATAGTCCTTGGAGTGGAAGTGAACGTTTAAAAATTGAAGATTTGACAATAACAAACGATAATAACTCATCTTCTTATTGGCAACTTAGGGCAACTGATAAATATATTCTAAGTGGAACAACTGAAAAATTAGTTAAAAATTAGCTTAAAACATAATTGATAACACAAAATTAGATTTTTTTTTCAAAAAATCCTCAGGTAACAACAAACTTGCAATTATTTTTTTTTGTACTAATAATTATAGATCTCCTTTATCGTTATTTGTATTTTTTTAAATAATGTAATAAATTTTGAATATGAAAAATTCTACAAAAATATTTAAAAACTAGATTTATTTAATGTCGAATTTCGTGTTAAGTTAAAATATGCTTTTAATTCTTCATTAATTTACTTTTTTAAGGGAAAATATATCGTATTCATATGATGACATTTGTATTTTTATTATTCAAATTTTAATAAAGAGTTTCCTTTTTTATCAAAATGTTTTTATTTTGCCGTTATTTAAA